>NC_133373.1:24397642-24697642 GCF_049309525.1 Garra rufa
ACTGTATTTTCAATCAAAATAAATCCAGCCTTGGCAAGGATAAGAGATTTTTCAAAATAATGAAAAAAAAAAAATTCTTACTGACCCCGAACTTTTGGACAGAACTGTATATAGTAAGTCAAGTCACTATTAAAAAGTAAAAAACAACAAAATATTTTTTTGTCAAAGCAACAGTTAATGAAAACTATATTTTCCTGACTCATACACAGATGTGTCACTAAAAATAAAATGGATAATTGTATTGTGTGGTGAAAATACTAGCAGGGCAAGTAAAAATCAGAATTACTGGACTGAATGAGCCAGCAGAAAAGACAAATCTTTACTCTTGAGCCCTGCCTATAATTGTCATCTAGTGTTCACGCACTATGCATTGTACTTTTTGCATTACAAAAAAAATATAGAAAGCACAAAGCAGTTCACAAAAACGTCACAAAAAAGACTTTTGAAGTTAATTTCTATAGAGGGTTTGCACTCACGTCACGGTTTGGTCAGTTACCCAGATGCACAGCCATATTGGCAATACTCAGAAGTAAATAACTGCATGGATTGCACGGTTAATGAACTACTGAATACGCTGTTCTGCTAACTCATGCTGTCTAAACCACAGAAAAAGCTGCTAAATCATATAGAGAATGACTTAGTAAGCAGGAAAGGGCGCAAATACTTTGACAAACTAAAGCTAATAGGTGGTACAGATACATACAAGCAGTATTAATTAAGATATTAGCCTAATATTTCCCCTACCTGACTGGAAATGATAAGAACAAACATAAATGTTGTCAACATTCTTGCCCTGGAAATCCTGGTTCAGTTTGGCCAAAAACAAACGCCTTTTGTTCCTCTTCCTTTTGTTTTTTGCACCATTCTCCTTAATTTGTTATAACTTTTGGCAGTTTATAGTACTACAAATGTTTTTCCTGTTTTGACCAGTTAGTACAGCACAAAAGAAGACAACAGTTGACCATTTTCAACAGCAATAATCAGAAAAAACGCAAGTTACATTCGGTTTAGTGGCACTGTTTACGTTCAGTGCTGCCAATATGGCCAATTGTGACAAAGACAGGGCTCTACAGTTACTTTTTTCTTGTTAGGAGCACTTGTTAGTTAGTTCGAACGGCTGGTTCATTCAGGAATAAAGCAAGTGACTGTCTTTAAGAATGGGAAATTGAATCATTTCGCTAGACTCGTTTAAAAACGCACGTTCAATTATAAATGAAACACCGCTGTGTTTGAGTGGAGATGCGCAGCGGCTCAGTTGTGCCTTGTTTCAGACTATTTTTGACAACGAAATAGAGCAAAATCAGGCAATAGTGTTCTAGTCAGACAATGTAAGTCAGTTAATAATAACTCCTTGTTTATTTAACTGTTGTATTAAATCAATATCTCATTTACAAACTCCCTTAAAAATGATTAAAAGCTGTCACTCATCTTAGTTCGCGATCTATATTATAATCAACAAAGCTCTCTATACTGCACAATCAATATCTTATATACACTCTCTCTAACCGCTGTTTATGAAAGGATTCATAAGATGTCTATGATACATTATTTAACGTCGCAAAAACACATAGAAACCTTTGAAGCTCCCCTGAGCGCAAACTCAAATATGCTGATCGCAAATGTGAGTGAAATGGTCACACTGTAGAGCCCTGCAGGACGAAACCAAAAGCTAAAATGGAAAAATGCACTGTACACTAAATACTATAAACACCAGTCATATTGAAAACTATGAAGAACAGATCAAAAAGTGAGTCATCATTCAGCAGTTAACTGAACTTAAGAAACAAATAAGTGATTAAAAGCTGGTTCTTTGCAATTACCCAGTTCAACCATTTAACAAATCAGGTTATAATCTCACTGAGTGGCAAGATTATCAGTAAATAAGTACTTCACATGAACTACTTTGCGCCATTTAGAATTTTTTTAGCAGTAGTCAGAGATTTGCATGAATGTTATTTAAAGCATTTCATTACAGGATTTGCAATGAAATGAGGATGGGTAGATGATGACAGAGCTCGCATTTTCAGGTCAACTATCCCTTTAACACAGAACTGCAGCACCATCACACATAAATCTGACTTAACTGTTGGCACAGGCACATATTGCAGCACAGTAGCAGAGGAAAGGATGGCCTACATCACAGGAAGATGAAAAAAAGAGGGGGGAAACCCCTACACATCAACCACAGTCAAAACACGTCTACAACATACTGCAGGACCCAAACCACACACTGCTCTCCTCACTCGATTGTTTCTTGAATTACCCACGTTGATGAACAACAATGGTGCTGATTGAGCTATATTAAGGAGGACACTCTCTCAACAGAGCAGCAGCAGATAAAGCAGGACACAATTGGCTTGGTTTTGTTTCATTAAAACGTCTATCTTTGTTTCTCATGGGCAGGCGCTAGGCTATCAGGAAATCAGACCGTCTCTAATCTTGCTTGGGGGACATCTGATAACCAAGGCACTTGAAATACCTGAATATTTCCTACAACACCAAAAATTGTTTGGGTTGCAAAACAATTCTTCATTAGTACGTTTGAAGGCTCCTGGGAACAGCTCTGTGTGGGAAACTGAGAGATACTGTAGAGGTGAATGAACTCAAGGGGGCCAAACAGGATGGGACTTTATGTAAACCAACTTGGTCATCAGTTAAAACTTTGCCTTTAATTAGACCCTGAAGACTTCCAGAATTCCAGAGGAAATAAACAGTCGAGACAAAGACAGGGGAATATGTTCCTGTCCACTAATTTTCCTAAACAATACCCTGTCTAATTACAGAGGTCCAAAATAAGGCACAGTGCACAAGCCTCCTTTTTTAAATACAAATAAAGGCAGGTCAGTGAGGGAGGACCTGTTAGACGAAGCAAAACAGCTCTCTCGTGGGGACTATACTAGCTTTTTACAAGCACAAACATCTCTTAACATGCCAAGTATGCTTTTGGAACTCATTAGTATCTATATATTATGCAGGGCAACTGGAGGAGTATCTTTTAAATCAAGTCTGTCACATATTTGAAACTGGTTATGGCTACTGACAGCTCCAAATGAACATCCATGGATGTATCTTCCTCTTTATTACATGACGTGTCCGCATACATGAAGGCATTACATCTGTAATAACTGCACACTACGCATACTCAGCTAGCCTAGCTTTATATGCATTTAGCATTCAGGTGGCTCTTAACAGCTCCTTTGGGTGAAAAAGTTAGCAAAATGCGGCTTATCTAGTTGTTTCGACCTTCTTGTGCAATAAACTAAAGAACTTACGTGATGTTAATGTTTTCTTTTGGTTTAGCATGCAAGCTAACCATAATAACTAAGCTTTGCTTACTAGTTCTATGTGGAAGAGTGAAATAGGTTACTATTTGAAGTTTACCCGGTTATAATAACTAACAATATGGATAAACAGTCAAGGGCTGTTGTGGTTTTAATACACAAGGCATAACTGTAAATGTAGCTAATTCAGCAGCTCGCCATGGCAGATTAGCAAGCAAAGCAAAAAAGCAGAAAAAAAGCCTTCAACCCTACCTGAGTCAAGTTTACTGCTCCTCTCTTCTCTTCTTGCTCATAAAACGAGCCAAAATCCAAGCCAGCGACTTCTGATATTTGCTTAGCCGAGCAAATTTGCTCGCACTTTTCTTTCGTAGAGTGTTATTGAGTAAAAAAAAGAAGCCTATGCGCGTCCCGGGTTCACACACACATACACACATACAAACACATATATGAAGCGCTAGCAGGCTGCTAGTACTTTTACGTTACACCATCCGTCTTACATTACTCGCTTTTAATGCCTCTTTCAACAACAAAACAGCTCAAATAGAGTCTGTGCTCTTCGCTTTCAGTTTGCCGTGAGCAAATATTACATGTAGTGTTGTATCCTCCTCTTATTCAGTAAAACAATGAGGGGAGGGCTAAGCGTCAGGATTCGGTTAGCAATGTCGCTACGCCATCTATCTGTTCGAGCTCGGATGAGGCATAGAGCAAAAAGGTCCAATCAACCAAAAAAGGTCTTCCGCGTTGGTTGGACCTATGTGCCTAGTGAATAAAGAAATGCGTTAAAGCCTTAACCGTTCTCTTTAACATATTCGTTTTTGTATATGTGACACTCGACCACAAAACCAGTCATAAGGGTAAAAGCTGAATCAATAAGCTCTCCATTGATGTATGGTTTGTTAGGATAGGATAATAATAGGTGTAAATGTCGAATCTGAGGGTGCAAAAAACCTAAGTAAATCAAAATATTGAGAAAATCGCCTTTGAAGTTGTCCAAATTAAGTTCTTAGCAATGCTTATTACTAATCAATTAAGTTTTGATATATTTACGGTAAGAAAATGTACATGAAACATGATCTTAATATCCTAATGATTTTTGGCATAAAAGAAAAAATTATCATTTTGACCCATACAATGTATTGTTGGCTATTGCTACAAATATATCCGTGCTACTTAAAACTACTAGGTTTTGTGGTCCAGGGACTCATATATATAACTATATACACTGCCTATCGTTCAAATTTGGGTCAGTAAGATTTTTCTAAAATACGTAAATAATTTATAGGCTAATGTTACAAAATATTTATATAACAAATAAACTACTCTAATATAAAAATATATATATATATAATTTAAAATATAAATAATTATATTACCCTTTTTTATTATAACACCTAACATCTTTAATAATATGTGTTTTGAATTTTTTAAGAATATAATTAATATAATTCTGTGGCATAATTCTTAATATAATACAATATAATCGTTTCTTTCTATAGTCATCAGGCTTTTCCCATAGGGTGGCGACAACACCACATTATTGATCTGTTGTCCACTAGGTGGCTTCAAATGGATGGCCTACAATTTCTCATAAATCTTTATGACGTCATTCATAAGCTATGCAAATGTGGATAGGTTGATTTAAAAAACTAATAAAATGACTTAATTTCAATGCATTTCAATTTCAATACCTTAATACACATCCCTCACTATCACCAACAAAGGCCGGGGTTTATGCTTTCAGATAAAGGACAAAAAACTTGCTTTCAGGATGGTTTTGTCCTACTTTCATATATAGGTGTAATGGTGTTGAAAAAAATATATATCCTCAGGATAAAATACCTTCTTTCCACTGCAAATATCAAAATAGCACAATAACAGGACACACAAAAAATTGCTCACACCCAAGTGCATAAACCAAACAATGAATAGGGTGTATCCACTGTTGAATGGCAAGCGGTGTTCTGACATGAAAGACCAGCCTCTGTAATGTGATCACCAACATGAATGAAGTGCAATACCACAGGCTGTACTGACAGCTGACAGAACACATAGCCAGCTGCACCATTTTCTCCACTTTTATCTCCCTTTAATCTGCTCCTCTAATCAGATCTCTTGTCATTTGTACCTCTTTGTACTGGACACAGCCCTGAATGCACACCAAGCAGAGAGCCAGGTGTTTCTTGGCTACCTGTGTTCCGTTCCTGCAAACCCATGTGCTGTCAAACAGCATTTACTGTACAAAAGCATGGTGTAAATCACATAAGACATTAATCACAAAAGAAAACAGTTATGGTCTGTGGGACTTTTATATTATAAGCTAAAAAGAGCTTAGCATTGGCTTGTCTATCACCTGTAAGGTTAAAAAAAAGTTTAAGGTCTTAATAATTTTATTAGCAGTCAAACAGTTGATTTAACTTACGTTACATTAAATTATGTTGAATTGATGTTATATTTCGCTGTTTTATTTACATCTGTCAAAAGCGACATTGGAAAAAAGTTAATATACAAGGTGGGTGGTCAAACCGTCTAGGCCCCTCCCAAAGAGTGGGCTGGTTTTGGAAGATAAAGTCTATAATATGACAGGATACATCTATTTTCTCTTCAGCAGTCTTGAGGCAGGAAACCCAGAGGTTGCACCCAGTGAACATCCCCTCTTTCCTTCTCCCTCAGCCTTGCTCTCTCTCTCTCAGACACATCCAGACTTACTGGTGCTGACCCATACAGCTGGTGGGATGCTGACCTTTCTGAGGGGAGCGGTGCAGCCGGTGACTGTCAGCAGGGCGAGGGATATTGTCCAGAAACGCAACTCCAGCATCTACAGCAAACCACCCAAAAACAAGATCGGACCTGGGGTGAGTGAAACGATTACAAAATCCTAAAAGGTTGCACAGATTCATGGGATCAGCCAGCGTTAGGTCAATGAGATAATGGGATTACCTTGGATGACTCCTTATATTGAAGAGTAAACCTCAGATTTAGTTCACATAGTATATTATATGAATAACTGTTCAAAAGTTTGGGGGTCAGTATGATTTTGTTTTTTTTAAGAAATTCATTGTTTGATTTAGCAAGGATGTATTAAATTTACACTTATAATTTTAGAAAAGATTATCTTTTAAAGATTGATGCTGTTTTGAGCTTTCTATTTATCAAAGGTTCCACAAAAATATTAAGCAGCACAACGGTTTTCAACATAATGAGAAATGTTTTGGAAGCATATTACCATATTAGAATGATTTCTGAAGGATCATGTGACGCTTAAGACTGAATAATGACTGCTGAAAAATCACAGAATATATACATGTGATAATTTTTCACATATTACTGTTTTTAAATTAAATAGCAGTGCAATATAATCATTTAAAGCTGTTTGAATTCATGTGTGCATTTCATGTGTTTCTGCAGCAAAGTTTCTTCATCATGTCTGTATTTGCTGTCGCCCTCCTTGCCCCCGCCGGCTGGATTCTGCACCACATCCCAGAATATCGTCAGAGAGAAAAACCCCCACCATCCTAAAGAACGCACACCTCCATCACGGTCAACTTACCTGGTGTCACGTACCACTGACAGACCTGGCTGCCTCTAAAGCATTATTCACCTCTAGTGAAACATTTACATCCTTAAAACACAACATCATGAGACACATCACAAGTATACCTTTTATGGATAATAATATTAATATTAATAACAATTATCATAAAAAAAGTCCAGTTGTTTATAGAAGGGACAAATTGGCCCCGTTTGAATCTAATAAGAAATGTAATTCCATGGTGTTTAATGCCTTAGGACTGTGGCCCTTACTACATGCAAAATGACTGTATGCTTTCTCCTGTAATAAAGTTTCTTTATATACCATCTGTTTTGGTTGATAACTTTATGTTTTCACTGTGCTAATTGTTCTTGCCTTGGGGGCACTGTTTAGAAGTATACATAGAAATGAGATTTCTTGAGAAAAATCACTTCAATAATGTCCCGTAAATTGGAGCAGAGACTGAATAACGAAGCAGATTGATGCAGCCAATTCATACACACAAAAAAATGTGGTTCTTTAGTAGTCCTTGTTTTTTTTTTAAGGTGCTAGTACTTCTGCCATATGAAGAACCTGTTAAGCTCAGTATGGTTCTTCAAACCCAGTATGGTTCTGCAGCGGTTTGTTGGGGTGGTTGAAGTGCTTTAAAGCCCAGTATGGTTCTTTAGTGGTTGTTCAGCAGTTTTTTGGGGTGGTTGATACAGAAACGCTATATTGTATAAAGAACCTGTTAAGCCCCGTAAGGTTCTTCAGTGGTTGTTCAGCAGTTTTTTGGGGTGGTTGAGGTGCTGTACAGCACCTTATAAAGAACCAGTTAAACCCACATATGGTTCTGCAGTGGTTCATTGGGGAGGTTGAAATGCTATATAGCCTAGTATGCTTCTTCAGTGGTTCTTTAACAGCTTTGGGATGGTTGCAATGCTATACAGTGCTGCTATTCCATATAAAGAACCTGTTAAGCAAGGTATGGTTGTTTAGTGGTTCTTCAGCGGTTCTTTGCGATGGTTTAGGTACTACACAGTGCTGCTATACACGCTTAAAAATAAAGGTTCCAAAAAAAAGGTTTTAAAGGTTTTATGGCAGTGATGCCATAAAAGAACCATTTTTGGTTCCCCAAAGAACCTTTCAGTGAACAGTTCCAAAAGAACCATTTTAAAGAACATTTTCTAAAGAAAAAAATCTAAAGAACCTTTTTCAACTATAAAGAACCATTTCTCCATTTAAAAGGTTCCATGGATGTTCAAGGTTCTTCATAGAATCATTGATGCCAGTAAAAAAACTTTATTTTTAAGAGTGTACCGTATGAAGAACCAGTTATGCCCAGTATGGTTCTTTAGTGGTTCTTCAGCAGTTCTTTGGGGTGGTTGAGGTGCTATATAGCCCAGTATGGTTCTTCAATGGTTCTTCAGCGGTTCTTTGGGGTGGTTGAGATGCTATACAGCACTACTATACCGTATACAGAAACTGTTAAGCCCAGTATGGTTCTTTAGTGGCTCTACAGCAGTCCTTTGGGTTGGTTGAGGTGCTATATAGTGCAGTATGGTTCTTTAGTGGCTCTTCAGCAGTCCTTCGGGGTGGTTGAGGTGCTATATAGCCCGTATGGTACTTCAGTGGTTCTTTAGGGTGGTTGAGGTGCTATATAGCACCATTATACCATATAAATAACCTATTCTGTATAAGGAACCTGTTAAGCCCAGTATGGTTCTTCAGTGGTTCTTCAGCAGCTCTTTGGGGTGGTTGAGGTGCTATATAGCCCTGTGTGGTTCTTCAGTGGTTCTTCAGCAGCTCTTTGGGGTGGTTGAGGTGCTATGAAAAACCTGTTAAGCACAGTATGGATCTTTAGTGGTTCTTCAGCGATTCTTTGGGGTGGTTGAGGTGTTATACAGCCTAGCATGTTTCTTCAGTGGTCCTTCAGCGGTTCTTTGGGGTGGTTGAGATGCTATACAGCACTGCTATACCGTATACAAAAACTGTTAAGCCCAGTATGGTTCTTTAGTGGCTCTACAGCAGTCCTTCGGGGTGGTTGAGGTGCTATATAGCGCAGTATGGTACTTCAGTGGTTCTCTAGGGTGGTTGAGGTGCTATATAGCACCATTATACCATATAAATAACCTATTCTGTATAAGGAACCTGTTAAGCCCAGTATGGTTCTTCAGTGGTTCTTCAGCGGCTCTTTGGGGTGGTTGAGGTGCTATAGCCCAGTATGGTTCTTCAGTGGTTCTTCGGGCGGCTCTTTGGGGTGGTTGAGGTGCTATGAAAAACCTGTTAAGCACAGAATGGATCTTTAGTGGTTCTTCAGTGATTCTTTGGGGTGGCTGAGGTGTTATACAGCCTAGTATGTTTCTTCAGTGGTCCTTCAGCGGTTCTTTGGGGTGGTTGAGGTGTTATACAGCACCGCTATAATGTATAAATAAAATGTTAAGCTCAGTATGATTCTTTATTGGTTGTTCAGCGGTTCTTTGGGGTGGTTGAGGTGCTATATAGCCTAGTATGGTTCTTCAGTGGTTCTTAAGCTGTTTTTTTTTTTGCCAATAAGGCCCCCCATTAAGGAAATATTCCAGGGCCCCCACATGAGAAATTTTGATCACAGAAAAGCATAAAAGTGATTCAAAACAGCTTTTGCCATTGTAGTACATTCTTATTCATAGCAAACATATGAGAATGGAGTAGCATATCTAAAATCTAAGGAGGAGATTGGGCTTCCTCTTATAGTTCTACATAGCACCATTTGACATTAAAGATTGCAAGCCACTTTTAGTGCTATTTAGCACCTTTTTTGTTTAGAAAGTAGGTGCAGGTTATTAGAACACCACAACACAAGGGTTAAACCACTACCTAGGGATTTTTCATGACCACAAAGGTGAGTTTAATATCTCACCTGAAGCACAGTGTCTTTTTACAGTATAGTATCCCATGCAAAGACTATTGGCAGCACTGTGACTCATACAGATCACGGGGTGAGCACCCCCTGCTGGTCTAAATGACACCAGCAGCTACCCTTAGTTTACAGGAGTCTCTCATCCAGGTATCGATTCAGCTCTTCCTAGCTTTAGGAGAGTTGCAAGGTGATAGCTGGCAGCTAAATGGCAAGCTACCACCCACATTGAGTATCTCGAAAGGTCTGTATACTTGAGGAAACTAAACAGAACACTGATGTGCTTGATAACATCCAAAACACAAACATGATGCTCCAATCCTCTTTGGAGCAAAGGAAACACTATTATGTCACAGGCTAAGGTCATAGCAGACAAATTTTAAATTATGCTAAGCTATTTAAAGTGCCAGGAAAAGATTTTTAGTTTAATGAATTCAGTGTCAGTTAATGTTAATTTCAACCTTTACTAATGCATTATTAAAATCAAAAGTTTTCTTTGTTACGAGTATTTAAATTGGCCTGAGCTAACATGAACAGTTGCAGTTTTATTAACCAACATTAATAAAAACTAATAAATACTCTAACAAATGGATTACTCAGTCAGTGTTAGTTATTCCATATGTTAACTAATGGGACCTTATTGAAAAGTGTTACACAAATTTGTGATTAATATATATAGTTTACTAATGCCTGTAGCCTGCTACAAGGGAAACATTAATGGGCATTTCAGATATTTAGATGAGCAAGGAAATTGACTAAACTAAGTGGCTAAGTCTGGGGACATCAAAATACATCCATTTTCCAAAGACTGTAGAGAGTGACCCTGGTCTCAAGCACTTCAGAATCCCCATTGTTTGTTTATTTTTCCAGAACAGCAGGAATGTTGAGATTCAGCCTCATTGTGGTAACATGAATTTATTTCTGTTCTAACCTTGTTTAAATAAGTCTTCGTAAATCCTCATAAAGGAAGCAAGATGCATTCCTAGAAATGTATAACAAAATAACCTTAACGTCTGATCCATTTTGCTGTTACATTACCATTTTGAAATAACTGCACGGTTAATGTACTACTGAATACATTGTTCTGTTCATTTATGCTGTCTAATCACGGAAATATGTGTGGAAGCTGCTAAATAATGTAGAGAAGGACTTAGTAAGCAGGAAAGGGCTCAATATTTCGACAAACTAAAGTTAATAAGTCGCAAAAATACATACAAGAAGTATTGATTAAGATATTAGCCTAATATATCACATACCTGACCGGAAATGATAAGAACAAACTCGGATGTTGTCAAGATTCTTGCCCTGAAAAATCCTGGTTCAGTTTGGCCAACCACATACACCTTTTTTTGCACACTTCTCCTTGATTTGTTGTAACTTTTGGCAGTCTATAGTACTCCACATGCGTTTCCAAGTCCGACTGATTGGTACAGTCCAAAACATGACAATAATTGATCATTTTCAGCAGCAACAATTAGCAAAATATGTGCGTTTAGTGGCATTGTTTACGTTCAGTGCCGTCAGATTGATGACGCGTTGTGAAAACACTCTATGCAGGGCCAGAAAGCTCTCAGATTAAATAAAAATATCTTAATTTGTGTTCTGAAGATGAATGCAGGTCTTACAGGTTTGGAATGACATTGGGGTGAGTAATTAATGACAGAATTTTCATTTTTGGGTGAATTATCCCTTTAATGTTTAAGTAGAAGAAATATTCAAATGGCAACAGTTAAATGGTACTCTCATGTGTCTACTGTAGCATTTTCTGATTCATTTTATCTTCAGTGCTCCTTTTTCTCATTCGTTCTAGTGAATCGGTTCATGATAAAAGGTCCACTCTCCTACACTCCTCTCTCCTAGCAGTGGAAAGTCATTCATTTTAGTGAATCGGTTAAATTAAATGGCCCATTCATGTTCACACACATTGCTTTGAAAGTCCGGTTGATGATTCGAGCCCCAGTTGTTTTTGTTGCGGCACGTACACACTTAGCTGTTCACACTGTTTAGCTGTAACACTAAATGTTGTTGATGAGCAAAAATATATAGTTGAAGTCAAATGTTTACATATATCTTGCAGAATCTGCAAAATGTTAATTATTTGACAAAAATAAGAGGGATGAGATAAAATGCATGTTATATTTTATTTAGTACTGACCTTAATAAGATATTTAATAGTCCACAAGAGAAAATTATAGTTGATTTTATAAAAATGACCCTGTTTAAAAGTACATAAGCTTGATTCTTAATACTGTGTTGTTACCTGAATGATCCACAGCTGTGTTTTTTTTCTGCCCACTGTTCTTCAGAAAAGTCCTTCAGGTGCCACCGATTCTTTGGCTTTTCAGCATTTTTGTGTATTTGAACCCTTTCCAACAATTACTATATGATTTTGAGATCCATCTTTTCACACTGAGGACAACTGAGGGTCTCATATGCAACTATTACAGAACTATTACAGATGCTTCAGAAGGAAACACAATGCATTAAGAGCTGGGGGTGAAAACTTTTGAACAGAATGATTTTTTTTATTTCTCTTATTTTGCCTAAATATCTTTTTTTCATTTAGTACTACCCTTCAGAAGCTACAGAAGATACTTAAATGTTTCCCAGAAGACTAAATAAGTAAAATTTACCCTGATCTTCAAATTCAAGAAGTTTTCACTCTCTTAATGCATCGTTTTTCCTTCTGAAGCATCAGTGAGCGTTTGAACCTTCGGTAATAGTTTTATATGAGTCCCTCAGCTGTCCTCAGTCCGAAAAGATGGAGCCTTAAAATCATGCAGTCATTGTTGGAAAAAGTTCAAATCCACAAAAATGCTGAAAAACCAAAGAATTTGTGGGACCTGAAAGATTTTTGTGAAGAACAGTGGGCAGTTTAACTGTTCAGGACAAACACAGGAACTCATGAACAACTAGCATTAAAAAACAGCTGTGGATCATTCAGGTAACAACACAGTATTAAGAATCAAGTGTACATAACCTTTTGAACTGAAATGTCTTATTCAGGTCAGTACTGAATTGTAATGCCAAGCCAGCAGAGGGAGCCCTTACCCATGAACTGACTGTTGCTGCTCCCTCTGCTGCCTCAATGGTTACTTCCTGTTTGTCAGCCATTTAAGGAGGGCCATGCCAAACAGGCCCTCGCGAAGTATTGTTTTGCTGTTGCGGACTCTACCAAGCGTTTTCTTGTTTCATTGCCATTGCCATTGTTCTGTTTCATAGTCATAGTCATGGTCATAGTTTTTCCTTGTTTCATTGTTTTGTTTTATTTGTTACTTTGGACTGCCCACTTGGATTTTGACCCTCGCCTGTATTTCTGGATTACGCCTTTGTCTCGTCACGGATATACAGTCATGGCCAAAATTGTTGGCACCCCTGAATTTTTTTTCCAGAAAATCAAGTATTTCTCACAGAAAAGTATTGCATTAACACGTTTTGCTGTACACATGTTTATTCCCTTTGTGTGTATTGGAACAAAACAAAAAAAGGGAGGAAAAAAGCAAATTTGACACAATGTCACACAAAACTCAAAAAATGGGCTGGACAAAATTATTGGCACCCTTAACTTAATATTTGGTTGCACACCCTTTGGAAAAAATCACTGAAATCAGTCGCTTCCTATAATCATCAATAAGTTTCTTACACCTCTCACCCAGAATTTTGGACCACTCTTCCTTTGCAAACTGCTCCAGGTCTCTCATATTGGAAGGGCGCCTTTTCCCAACAGCAATTTTAAGATCTCTCCACAGGTGTTCAATGGGATTTAGATCTGGACTCATTGCTGGCCACTTCAGAACTCTCCAGCGCTTTGTTGCCATCCATTTCTGGGTGCTTTTTGAAGTATGTTTGGGGTCATTGTCCTGCTGGAAGACCCAAGATCTCGGACGCAAACCCAGCTTTCTGACACTGGGCCCTACACTGCGACCCAAAATCCTTTGGTAATCCTCAGATTTCATGATGCCTTGCACACAGTCAAGGCACCCAGTGCCAGAGGCAGCAAAACAACCCCAAAACATCTTTGAACCTCCACCATATTTGACTGTAGGTACTGTGTTCTTTTCTTTGTAGGCCTCATTCCGTTTTCGGTAAACAGTAGAATGATGTGGTTTACCAAAAAGCTTTATCTTGGTCTCATCTGTCCACAAGACGTTTTCCCAGAAGGATTTTGGCTTATTCAAGTACATTTTGGCAAACTGTAGTCTTGCTTTTTTATGTCTCGGTGTCAGCAGTGGGGTCCTCCTGGGTCTCCTGCCATAGCGTTTCATTTCATTTAAATGTCGACGGATAGTTCACGCTGACACTGATGCTCCCTGAGCCTGCAGGACAGCTTGAATTTCTTTGGAACTTGTTTGGGGCTGCTTATCCAACATCCGGACTATCCTGCGTTGCAACCTTTCATCAATTTTTCTCTTCCGTCCACGCCCAGGGAGATTAGCTACAGTGCCATGGGTTGCAAACTTCTTGATAATGTTGCGCACTGTGGACAAAGGCAAATCTAGATCTCTGGAGATGGACTTGTAACCTTGAGATTGTTGATATTTTTCCACAGTTTTGGTTCTCAAGTCCTCAGACAGTTCTCTTCTCCTCTTTCTGTTGTCCATGCTTAGTGTGGCACACACAGACACACAATGCAAAGACCAAGTGAACTTCTCTCCTTTTTATCTGCTTTCAGTTGTGATTTTTATATTGCCCACACCTGTTACTTGCCCCAGGTAAATTTAAAGGAGCATCACATACTTGAAACAATCTTATTTATCCACAACTTTGAAAGGGTGCCAATAATTTTGTCCAGCCCATTTTTGGAGTTTTGTGTGACATTGTGTCAAATTTGCTTTTTTCCTCCCTTTTTTTGTTTTGTTCCAATACACACAAAGGGAATAAACATGTGTACAGCAAAATATGTGTTAATGCAATACTTTTCTTTGAGAAATACTTGATTTTCTGGAAATTTTTCAGGGGTGCTAACAATTTTGGCCATGACTGTAATTGTTTGCTGTTGTTCGACCTTGCCTGTCTTGACCACGATCTGCTTAATAAAGCCTGAGTTTGGAGCTTACACGCTTCCCTGAGTCCTGCATTACATTGTATTTTGTACGATCCCTCTTATTTTGGTAAAATAATTAACATTTTGCAGATTCTGCAAAGTGTATGTAAACTTTTGACTTCAACTGTACATATGATTAACTTACAGGCCTAAATTCTATCATGATAAAAATGTTACCCCCTTAACTTGATGTGATTTGCAACTTTTTGTCAATACCTTGTAATGTAGCTAAGTACTTTTTCAAAGAAGTATCTGAAGTAAACTGTAGTTATGAAAGCAAACTGTTAATTATTATTAGCTTGTAGCTTTCTGCATGAATGATTCCCCTGGGTCAAATTCAATAGTGCGTCACTCATCCCAGTGTCTCCAGTTAGAAGACATTTTCTTTTCTTTTTATTTTTATTTTTTATTTTTATTTTTATTTAATCCAGTATAGTGAAACTCAAAACAACCCATGGTGAAATGGAACAAGCAGACCCCCCAAGTACTGTGAGACCTGCAGCTAATTGTTCCAGAAAAACGCAATGGTTATTTTGTTAGGCTCTGTTGATTATGGAAAGTCAAGCAGAGTTTTATTATCATTATCAAAAGCAGATTATCTATCATTAACCCATGTGTTTCCTGTTGCTTTTCAGATAGTGTGCAAATATTAAAAAATGTGACAAGTGATGCTATATATAATTAATTTTAGAAAGATTTAATAATGTGCACCTGATCTGTCTACTGACAATAAAACAGAATTATGCTTCCTTCTCTTTCTGGCATGCTGCAGCTGATCTCTCAAAGATTAACATGTAAATAGCAGCAATACTGTCTCTAGAGCAAACATTGTTTCCTGATATTCCCACAACTCGGGACAGAATGTTCTTTCCCTCCTGCTCAAGTCTGTGCTGGTGTCTGCTCTGCTTCAGACTTGCAGCTTATCTGTTTAATAAAAAATAATTATGAGTAAAAGGACAGGATTTTTTTGAGGAGTTCTCAAGCTTGTAAATAGATAGTGATTAGGGTTAAATGTTACCACAGAGCTTAAAACACACACAGTGCCTTAAGGCAAAAATGAGCAAGATAGAAGATACGTGACCATAGTCGTGTGTGTGTGTGCAGTATGTGTGCATGATAAATAAGTGAGCTCTGGGTGAATTGGTCTCTGGGGGTGTATGTGTGTATCTGTTTGCTGTGAGGATGTACACACAGTTAAGGTGCCATAAGGCTCACGCTTTCCCACACTACGGGAATTTTAAATTTAATTGAATTTTTATATTTATTTTTTTGTATATACCATGGTGAGACCCTTTTCACCCTGTTTTTGTTTATACTGAATATACTTATCAGTGCAAACAGCAACATTTTAAAACGATTTGAATGAAATAAAGACCTAACAAGCTAAATTAGTATTTATGAGCAGAAAAAGATGTAAAAAATGTAAAAAAATAGCAAATATAATTATGTTTATTTGCATTAATGCAAAAGCATTATTTAATCATTTTGGCAATGTTCCCACAAAAACTCAGTTGCATAATTTCAGATCAATGAGGTCTACAAACAATCAGATACAAAAAGAAATACAACGCCTGTCACACAGACTGTTTTAACAATGTCCTTACATTTCTGACTATTTGGATGTTTTAGTTCAAAAATATCTTAATTTGTGTACAAAAGATGAACAAAGGTCTTACAGGTTTTGTAAGAGCCAGTTATGTGTAATTCATTTGTGATTATAATTTAGTTAAAAAGGATTAAAATATGGTCAATTTATAATAATTGTATTATCTAAAATGCATAGTTTAATAATTATTACAATTTAAATAACTTTTTTGGTATTTTTTGGCTTTCGGCAGTAATACGTAATGATGTCATTAGTTTGTACGTTTAGGTCAGATTGCAGCTATAGACGCTGGAAGCAACACAGTTTTTTGACCGAGCTATATCGAGTCTATTGTACCTTTGTATTTGTTTTGCATTTCTTCAGTAAATTCTTTTTAAATGAAGATTCGGTCTTACTCGCGTTATTTCAAATACTGGTTGTTAGACTAGCTGCAAAAGTGGTACATAAGGATGTGCACGAAGGGTGTGCCACTACATTAGTCAAAAAACTCGCTAAAAATATTCTATGGAATCTCGCTGGATTGCCTGATAATACTGCTCGACGAACAAGGGAAAAGAAGTTAAGAGTGAAACTGGTAATTCACTGCAGCATCCTCCAGGAAAAGGTATTGTAAAGTACTCTTTATTTTTGAGCATTGTGAGGAAGAGACTATGAATATAGACGCATGAAGAATTCCCGCGTTCGGAAGAAAACGAAAGTAAAAAAGTCTAACCATATGGACAAGAATGTCAGCGCGCTGAATCTCTGCCCCAGTTAGAACGCGCGTGAGTGGCAAGAGTGGATTCGGTCAATGTGGAGTTGTGTGATTATAGAAAGGTTGTTTGCACTCGGTTCTTTAAGAAAGGCAACATTGAAGAAAGTGCTTTAAACTTTGTGCACGCAACGTGAGTAATAACTCCGCGATAAGTGAGATGGCTGATGAAGAAGAATATACATGTGGCGAGGATGGAGTGGAGCAGGGAAGATCACGTAAGCTAACAGAGAAGGGTTTAGAGGAGAGATTGCAAAGGCTCATAGCAAAAAGGAAACGAACTTTCCGAACTCTATCAGGCCAAATGAAGGAGATAGAGACAATGAGGAGGGATACTCAAAATGTACAAGAAGTGAAGGATATGTTGGAAAGTGATTTTGAGCAGTCTCTAAATGAGTTCATTAGGCTTAACAAAGAAGTTGGCAATTTGTGGACTGAAGATGAAAAAATGTTTGACCATGTTGATTGGTTTGAGCCAAAAATGGCACTACTTAAAGACTTCATGAGAACAATTAAAAGATGGGTTGCAGATGTGCAAGAATCCATGGAGAAGGAAACCGAGCATCCAGAAAAACATGATGAGATAAGTGAACATCAAGAGGCTGTTTTACCAAGTGACAGTATTTCCCAGATAGGGGTCAGCAGTGCTGCCAAGGCTCACTCAAGTGGATCTCATGTGAGTTGTACATCAAGCACTTCACGTTTATCATCCACACGTGCTAGACAGGAAGCAGAACATGCTGCTCTGCTGGAACGTGCATCAGCGCTGAAGAAAAAACGAGAGCTTGAATTCGAAGTAGCAAGGATAAAGCAGCAGTTTGAGTTCGAAACAGCCAGAATTAAGGTTGAAAAGGAAGAATTAGAGATGGAGACTGCACTAGCTGAAAGCCAAGCAAAATTAAAAGTGCTTAAAGAATATGAGAGGTCTGAAGATGGTATGGGTAGTTATGCATCAGTGCGTAAATTATCAAGTGAGAACGTGAAGAAGGAAAGAGTCAGCATTACGCTACCGACACAAGCTAATGTGAATGTTCACGTACCAGCACAAGTGCATCACTCACGAGTACCACAGCAGCCACAACCAGTCTCTCATCAAAGTTTTAGAGCTCAGACTAACAGAAGTGATGACATTTTGACAATCATGGAAAAGCAGAATGTAATTACTGAGCTACTAGTAAAGCAACAACAGCTTTCTCAGTTGCCGACAAAGGACATCTCTGTGTTCAAAGGTGACGCGCTCCAGTACAAATCCTTTATCAGGGCATTTGAGCATGCAATTGAGCAGAAGACAGACAATGATCAAGATAAATTATACTTCTTGGAACAGTTTACAGACGGTGAGCCTCAAGAACTCGTTCGTAGCTGTGCTCACATGTCACCTAGCAAAGGTTATCACGAGGCAAAGAAGTTACTTCATAAGCATTATGGGGATGAACTTGTGATTGCCAATGCATACATTGATAAGGCGCTCAAATGGCCACAAGTGAGAACAGACGATGGGAAAGCATTAAATGCTTACGCAATGTTTTTGATTGGATGTCGTAACTCTATGGAGGACATTGAATTTTTAGAAGAGATGGATAATCCTACAAACCTGAGGACAGTGATATCCAAACTGCCTTACAAAATGAAAGAAAGATGGCGTGTTGAAGCTTTCGAGCTCAAAGAGCGAAGAGGTAGAAGAGCAAGGTTTGCAGACTTGGTGAGCTTCATAGACCGCCAGGCCAAGATAGCTATAGATCCTCTGTTTGGTAATATCACAGACAGCCGCCCAAACACAGCTGGAAAGATGAATCAAAGGGAAAAGCAGCCGGCAAGGAAAGAGGTTCGTGGAAGCAGTTTTGCAATCAGTGTTGCTACTGAAAGTAAAGCACCTCAAGAAATACCTATCAAGCCTCCTAACATAATAAAAACAGTGAATGCCTTTGCTAAACCATGTTTGTACTGCCAGCAGTCTCACACTCTTGCTTCATGCAGTAAAATCAAATGTCAGCCACATGAAAAACGAGTGGAATTCCTGAAATCGAAGGGCTTATGTTTTGGATGCTTGGTTCCTGGCCACCTCAGCAGATTCTGCAAACGAAAGTTAGAGTGCAAAGAATGTGCATTAAAGCATCCTGACATTCTGCACAAAGTGAAGGAAGAAAGTTCTGTCTCATCAGAAAATAAAGATGGTGCTCAAAGTAAAGAAGTGTCATGTACGGAAGTTCCCATCACTCAAGAGTCATGTGGTCTTACCGGAGCCGGAGAAGCAGAATGTGTGCTATCAATAGTACCCGTAAAAGTTAAATCAAAAAATAGTAATAAGCATATAGTAACATATGCTTTTCTAGACCCGGGAAGCACAGCAACATTCTGCACGGAAGACCTGCAAAGGAAATTGAATGTTAAAGGGAAACCCACAAGAATACTTCTTAGCACCATGGGCCAAGATAAATCAGGGGAACAAAAGCTAATGAACAGTTTTGTGATATCAGACCTAGAAGTGTGCGGGCTCGAAGACACTATGTTCATTGAGTTACCCAAGGTGTTCACTCATAGCAGCATACCTGTTCATGCTGGGAATATACCCAAACAGTCAGATATTCAAAGGTGGCCTTACCTTCAGGAAGTGAGCTTACCAGAAATAGAAGTTGATGTAGGTCTGCTTATCGGAGTTAACTGTTCAAGAGCCATGGAGCCCTGGCGCATCATTAACGGTCAAGATGGAGGTCCTTATGCAGTGAAGACGGCTATTGGCTGGGTAGTGAACGGGCCTGTAAGGAAGGATCTGAATGACTCAGAAAATGAACCATCTCATTCCTCTGTAAACAGAATCTCTTTGATGGAGATTGAAAAGCTACTGGTTCAACAGTACAATACTGATTTTCCAGAGCGCAAATATGACGACAAGGAGGAGATGTCTTTGGAAGACAAGCAATTTTTGAAGTCTGTGGAGAAGACAACAGTCTTTGAGAATGGGCATTATAGCATTGGATTGCCACTCAGGAATGAGAACCTTCAAATGCCCAATAACCGTTGTGTGGCAGAACAGCGTTTAGCATGTTTGCTCAGGAAGTTTAAAAAAAATGCTGAATTCTTTAATGACTACACAGGTTTTATGGAAACCATCATTAATAAGGGCTACGCTGTCCAGGTTCCTACAGACCAACTGAACAGAGATGACAACAGGGTGTTTTATATACCTCACCATGGTGTCTATCACCCGAAGAAACGAAAGTTGCGGGTGGTATTTGACTGCACTTCCTCGTTCCAGGATAAGTGTCTGAATAGTGAGTTGCTCCAGGGGCCTGATTTGACCAACACGTTAGTTGGTGTCCTTTTGAGATTTCGTGAGGAGCCTGTAGCAGTAATGGCGGACATTGAGTCAATGTTTTATCAGGTTAAAGTGCCAGAACATGATGCAGACTTACTCCGTTTTCTTTGGTGGCCCAACGGCAGATTGGATGAGCCAGTAGAGGAGTTCCAGATGACAGTGCACCTCTTCGGAGCTACTTCTTCTCCAAGTGTAGCCTCATATGCACTGAGAAGAACTGCAGAAGATCACAAGGATGTTGCATCTCCAGATGCTATTCAGACAGTACTGCGAAATTTTTATGTAGATGACTGTCTGAGAAGTGTAGCTACAGAATCTGTTGCAGTGACCTTAGTCAGTGATCTTCGAGCTTTGTGCAGCAGTGGAGGGTTCACCTTAACAAAGTGGACGAGTAACAGCAGAAAGGTGTTACTGTCAATCCCTGAAGAGCACAGAGCCAGTGAAGTGAAAGACCTGGATTTACGGCACGACACTTTGCCAGTAGAGAGGACACTCGGTGTGCAGTGGGACACCGAAAAAGATACTTTCACCTACAGTATGAAGCTGCAAGATAAACCAATGACCAGAAGAGGGATTTTATCGATTGTCAATTCCATTTACGACCCTCTCGGCTTTCTGGCCCCAGTCATCTTGCATGCAAAGCTTATATTGAAAGATCTCTGCAAAGAGCAGCGTGGTTGGGATGAGAACATTGGTGGAAAGCACGCAGAGGATTGGGAAAGATGGATGAAAGATGTTACTCACCTTTCTAACTTTCATGTGAGTAGATGTTTGAAACCCACCATGTTTGGATGCACTATTGCAGCACAGTTACATCATTTTTCAGATGCGTCGGAGTATGCATACGGCATCGTTTCTTATCTACTGTTACAGAATGAACGGGGTGAGAAACACTGCGCTTTCCTTATGGGGAAGTCAAGAGTGGCTCCACTCAAAAGAGTCACGATCCCTAGACTCGAGTTGACCGCAGCGGTTGTCGCTGTAAAAGTTGACAAGATGTTGCAGCAAGAGATTCAGATTCCATTGCAACAATCTGTCTTTTGGACAGACAGCACTACGGTGCTCAGATACATTGACAGTGAAACTGCTCGTTTCAAAACGTTTGTTGCAAACAGAATTTCCTTGATCCGAGAAGCAACCCAGTCATCCCAATGGAAATATGTCAGAACAAACGAAAACCCTGCAGATCAAGCCAGCAGAGGCCTGAAGGCGAGCAGCTTGGCGCAAGGGGGAACATGGATAAGTGGACCAGACTTTCTGTTGCATGAAAAGGATTGGCCGGAACAGCCTGTGCGAAGGAAGGAAAGTCTTCACAATGACCCAGAGGTCAAGAATACAGTTGTTAACACAGTCAAGGTTGAAGAAAAGGTAGAACCAATGAACCAGCTGATCAACTATTATTCGGATTGGAGTAAGCTTAAACGAGCAGTGGCTTGGATTGGAAAGGTAAAGAATTATCTGTGGAAACAGAAAAAAGAAAGAAAAGAGGCATTAAAAATCAAGCAAGCTGAAAAAGACCCTGGAAAGCAAAGGTTAAAGTTAAAACAACATATGAAGAAACTAAAACCTGCTGAAGTAAAAGAATCACTTACCTTGGATGATCTGGACACTGCTGAATTAGAAATAATACAGTTCAGCCAAAGACAGCATTTTGAAGAGGAAATCAAGGTACTGCAGGAGGGCAAGCAGCTCATTCGCGGTAGTGCGCTGTCCAAATTAGACCCAATGTTTTACGACGGCACGTTAAGGGTTGGTGGAAGACTTAACAAATCTGCTATGCCGGAAAATGCTAAACATCCAGCAATTCTTTCCAAACACAGCAAAGTTGCCACCTTGATCTTGAGGGACATACATCAAAGAACAGGCCATTGTGGACGCAACTATGTGTTGGCACAACTGAGATGCAGATATTGGATTCCACAAGCCAACTCCGCAATCAGAAAGATTATCAATAAATGCACAGTGTGCCGTAGGATGTCTGGAAAGGTTGGTGAGCAAAAGATGGCAAACTTACCTGAAGATCGCCTACTCCCACACCAACCTCCCTTCACTAACACCGGCGTCGATTACTTCGGTCCGTTTGAGGTTAAACGGGGCCGGGGTACCATTAAAAGATACGGGGTAATGTTCACTTGCCTAACTCTCCGAGCTGTGCACATTGAAGTTGCCGACAGCCTCGACACGGACTCCTGCATCAACGCAATTCGCCGTTTTATATGTAGGAGAGGTCAAGTCACCATCATGAGGTCCGACAATGGTACAAATTTTGTGGCAGCCGAAAGAGAATTAAGGGAAGCCATCCAACAGTTGGACAATTACAAGATAGAAAGAGCTTTGCAGCCAAAAGGAATAAAATGGATATTCAATAGCCCAGCTGCTTCTCACCAGGGCGGGATTTGGGAAAGGCAAATCCGCACCGCTCGAAGAATTCTTAATTCCCTGTTGAAGGAGCAAGCAGTAAACGATGACTGTCTTCAGACAATAATGTGTGAAGTTGAAAGTATCATCAATGGCAGGCCACTCACAAGTGTCTCAGATGATGCAAACGACGTTGAGCCTTTAACTCCTAACCACTTATTGCTTCTGAAGTCTCAGCCAATCATGCCGCCAGGTATCTTCTGCAAGGATGACACATACGCAAGAAGAAGATGGAAGCAAGTCCAGTATCTCGCAGATTTATTCTGGACTAGATGGACGCGAGAATATCTTCCACTTCTTCAGGAGCGTCAGAAATGGCTGAAACCCAGAAGAAACTTCATGATGGGAGATGTGGTACTGTTAGTGGACAGTTCTTCTCCTCGCAACTCTTGGGTAATGGGGAAAATAGTTGAAACATTACCAGATTCCAGTGGAATGGTGCGGAGAGTGAAATTGAAGACTAGGACCAGCACTCTGGAAAGACCTGTAAATAAACTGTGCCTGTTGAAAGAAGCAACGTTGGAAGAATAACGAAGGAAGACAAGTTGATCTTTACACACATTTGAAGTTTAAGTTGTTTGGCTCTTAATGTTTTAAGTTTGTAATTGATTAGTCCTCCAGCCTAACAATTAGGGGCCGGGTAATGTAAGAGCCAGTTATGTGTAATTCATTTGTGATTATAATTTAGTTAAAAAGGATTAAAATATGGTCAATTTATAATAATTGTATTATCTAAAATGCATAGTTTAATAATTATTACAATTTAAATAACTTTTTTGGTATTTTTTGGCTTTCGGCAGTAATACGTAATGATGTCATTAGTTTGTACGTTTAGGTCAGATTGCAGCTATAGACGCTGGAAGCAACACAGTTTTTTGACCGAGCTATATCGAGTCTATTGTACCTTTGTATTTGTTTTGCATTTCTTCAGTAAATTCTTTTTAAATGAAGATTCGGTCTTACTCGCGTTATTTCAAATACTGGTTGTTAGACTAGCTGCAAAAGTGGTACATAAGGATGTGCACGAAGGGTGTGCCACTACAGGTTTGGAACGACATGAGGGCGAGTAATTAATGACAGAATTTACATTTTCGGGTGAACTAACTGCTTTAATGTTTAAAGGAGAATTTTACTTTCAAGACAAAAATTTACAGATAATTTATTCACCCCCTTGTCATCCAAGATGTTCATGTCTTTCTTTCTTCAGTCGTAAAGAAATTGTTTTTTAGAGGAAAACATTTCAGGATTTCTCTCCATATAGTGGACTTCTATGGTGCCCACGAATTTGAACTTCCAAAATGCAGTTTAAATGCAGCTTCAAAGGGTTCTAGCCAAGGAAGAACGGTCTTATCTAGCAAAACGATTGGTTATTTTCTAAAAAAATTACAATTTATATACATTTTAGCCTCAAATGCTTGTGTGTACTCTGTGTATTCCAGTTCAAGACAGTTAGGGTATGTCAAAAAACTCCCGCCTCATTTTCTCCTCCAACTTTAAAATAGCCAGACATCGCTGTTTTACCTTTTTTTGTTTAGGGCATTTGATCTTCTTTGCATTTTCAAACCCTTATGTAAACACTTGGTCAGTACTTCTGCAGCGATGTAGGGTGATTTTAAAGTTGGATGAAAAAGTGAGATGGGAGTTTTTAGACATTCCCTAACTGTCTTGAACTGGAATACACAGAGTACATGCAGAGCTAGTCAATATGAGCATTTGAGGTTAAAAAGTATATAAATTACAATTTTTCGTTTCGCTAGATGAGACCTTTATTCCTCGGCTGGGATTGTTTAGAGTCCTTTGAACCTGTATTTAAACTGCATTTTGGAAGTTCACACTCGGGGGCACCATAGAAGTCCACTATATGGAGAGAAATCCTGAAATGTTTTGCTCAAAAAACATTCTTTACGACTAAAGAAAGAAAAACATGAACATCTTGGATGACAAAGGGGTGAGTAAATTATTTGTAAAGTTTTGTTCTGGAAGTAAACTTCTCCTTTAAGTTGAAAAAATAATTTTATTCTTGGGTTTATGTCTTGGCAAGACCTTTTCACCCTGTTTTTGTTTATATATTGGTGAAAATCTAAAATCTAAAAGTTTTAATTAGCTGAAGTAGTATTTATGAGCAGAAAAAGATTGAAAATAAAAAACGAGCAATTAAAATGAATTAATGCATTAATGCAAAAGCATCATTTAATCATTTTTGCACCGTTCCCCTTGCATAATTTAAGCTCAGTGAGGTCTATTATCAGTCAGATACAAATAGAAATACAAAACCTAAATCAAATGAGAGAAAACAACTAGACAAAAAGATTGAATTAAATTGGTATATTATAGCATAATAAAAATAAACAATATAATATAAGCAACAATATAAACAATATAAGCAATTTTTTGTAGGCCTGTGTTCCGAAGATGAACATAGGTCTTACGGGTTTGGAATGTCATGACAGAGAATAATTAATGACAGAATTTTCATTTTTGGATGAACTATCCCTTTACATATTTGAAAAAAGATCATTTAAAGATTAGATTTTTTGTAGGTTGGTTATTTTTTGTAACAAGGTAAAAAAAAAATGTTTTTAAAGAGAACTTGTTATACCCTGTTAGAGCAAAGTATTAGCAATGCATTAACCTTCACTAGCATTTTCGGGAAAAATAAAACCCTCAGGTCAAAAAATGACTGGAACACAACATGAAGGTTAAGTATTGTAAAAACATTACATTAAAGGGATGGTTCGGAGTAGAATTGACTTCATTGCTATGCACTCCGAAGCCCATGTAAATACCCCATCCGAACATTTATGGAGATATTAGAGTTTTTCGAATTGCTTGTTACAGGAGTGATTGGTACATGTGATGTATCTCGTAAATTGCACCACTAAACGTGCAAGTAATCTCGGGTAAAACGTGTTTTTAAAACACTCATGGTGGACTTACAAATGTTCTGATGCAGCGTTTTGTGAGTACATAACCTATTTACACTACTGCACAAGTTTGGTAAGATTACTTGCACGTTTAGTGGTGCAATTTACGAGATACATCACATGTACCGTCTACTGCTGTAACAAGCAATTCGAAAAACTCTAATATCTCCATAAATGTTCGACTAAGGTAAAAAAAACTCTGGATGGGGTATTTACATGGGCTTCAGAGTGCATAGCAATGAAGTCAATTCTACTCCGAACCATCCCTTTAAGTGCACTGATTTAGTGCTCTCTTGTGGTGTAACATTGCTAGTGAATGACACTAAGCACACACATCTTTAAAAGTAAGATTTAGTAATTTTGCAGCTGCATTTTTAATAGTGAACAATAGAAAAAATATAAAATACATAATAATCTAAACATCAAAAAATATAAATCAATGCTAGTTTAAGAAACAAATTCAGTAACACACTGAGCTGCTCTATAAGAATCTTTTAAGATGACTATTAATGAATAAATGAATGTTTAAAAGGGTACCAAAACTAATCTTCTTTCTTGTACAAACTTAATTCTTACTCTAGGAAGTCTATAGGGTTACAAAAATTCATGAATTACAGGGAAAATTCTGTCATTAATTACTCTCCCTCATGTCGTTTCTCATGTCTCATGTGTCGACTGAGACAGAAGAGAGGGAATTGTTAAATAAAGTCGTTATTGATGTCACATGGACTATTTTAACAATGTTCCTACAACCTTTCTGGGCCTTGAACGTCTCAGTTGTGTTGCTGTCTATGCAGGGTCAGAAAGCTCTCGGATTTCATCAAAAATATCTTAATTTGTGTTCCAAAGATGATCGAAGGTCTTACAGGTTTGGAACAACATGAGGGTGAGTAATTAATACCTTAATAATAATTTGGTTTTTGCGTGAACTATCCTTTTAATATTAAAAAAGACACACACTGCAAGACAAACATAGCCCTAAATGAACTGCATTTAGGGGCTTCCCCAAACAAGTCACTATCACAATCCGAGTGGCAGATTATTAATAGCACAGAGGGCACAGAATAAATAGGATGCAACCCTGTCCAACCCAGAACACAGAGCCATCAGACCGTAGCCTGAGTGCCCCGTCTTAATACAGCCCCTCTAAATTTAGCCAGATGAATAATGCATCAAACCTTTTTTTTTTTTTTTTTTACTTGTTTTACTTTCAAAATAAAACCTAAAAATAGTCATCTAAAAGTTTCATAAATATAGACACAAATCTCAGATATGACCAGTACGAAAATAAGTAAGGCCTGGGTATTTTTTTCCTTTTGTGTTATTCTCATCTTGTCTTCTTCTGTGCCTTACATCTTACATACTTTTGTTTCTTATAATTTAGTGTCAGCATGAAGACTTAGAAGGAGAAAAGAATAATTGCTGAAACTGCATTGCCATTATCACAGCTTCACGAGAGAGATAAATGCCATTATCAACTGAACTCATTGCTGGGTTTGCTAAAGGCTGAACGTAGCTTTGTGATATGAAAAAGCTGACATATTAAATCTATTCAAAGAGGCTTCGAAATTAAAGATATGTTGCAGAGTCATCCGTCTTTATGTTGAAAACGTTAAACACCCTCAGTGGTCAACATAAATCTGCATAAAAGGGACAAAGTATGTTATTTTAGGGGTTTAGGGGTAGAGAGATCATATTTAGACTTTGAGAGATCACATGGTGTTTCAATGCCCCCAGCAGATGGAGCCTTTGTGTAAAAGACAGCAGTGCCATTTCTATAACTTGTTCAAGGCTTAACCACAATGTCACTACAGGATGGTGTTTTATTTTTGGATCAACAGCTTTTGTTAGGCAATTACTTTCTGCTTAATGAGAACATCTGTTAAAGAGCACCTCATGTTACATTTTGCCAGAGCTGCATTTATGCAGTGACCCTGTGACTTGCTGAAAGAAAACCATTGTCCTGTTTCTGAGAATGGATTCGGAAAAAATGCTTAGACTGTGGCTTAAATCAGCAAACGGCAACATGCATATTTAATATTCACTTCTATTCAGACAACGACATGACTGTGAGTGTGACACTGCTTTTGTAAAACAGCTGAATAAAACATTAGTTAATACTGAGTAATTAATTTAGACAGTATTGTAGGTCACTGAGTATTTTTGCTACGCCAACAAAAACAAAGTCCAAACAATGTTAAAAGATTAAAAAAATCAATCTTCAGATCCCAGAGCAACACGACAATCCCCGAATGCATTTTTTTATTTTACATTGTTTTAAATTCATTTTTAAAAGAATCAACTGAGGGAATGATTTAAGATTAACTCACAACTGGTGTGTCTGAAATCGCATGTTGTCTGAGTAGGTGCTACATTTCAGTTGAAACTTTCTTTGTGACCATTAAAAAAAGTATGTTTTATATAGATGAATATGAGTAATAGGGCTGTCACTAACGATTATTTTGGTACTTGAGTAATCTGTTGATTATTCTGATGATTAATCGAGTAATCGTCTAATTACTAATATAATAATAAAAATAGACCTAAGTGAACAATAGCCTTTAAAGGATTAGTTCACTTCCAGAACAAAGATTTGCAGATAATGTACTCACCCCCTTGTCATCCAAGATGTTCATGTCTTTCTTTCTTCAGTCGTAAAGAAATTATGTATTTGAGGAAAACATTTCAGAATTATTAACATTATTTTCCTGTAGCGGCTAATGATACTTCCGCATTATAAAAAAAAGGTGGATAGAAATTAATGAGAAATGTGTAAATGTCATGACTCCTCCGGAGGTCGCAGTTTCCCTTCCTCCCGCACTTCACTCCCCTGATTGTACACACCTGTCTTGTGATCATGACACTCGTTTCACCCACAGCTGTTCACAATTATCACGGACTATAAAGTTTCTCATCTCCCACTCCTCATCCTGGCTGCATTGTCTTCTCATGTCATGTCTTGTTGTGCTCGTGTTTCAGTTCTGTTTATTTTTTAATTCCAGTCGTGTTTGTGCCGTGTTGGCCTTTTGTTTGTGTCCTGTTTAATTAATAAATTCCTCACCTGCATTTGGACCCTGACCTCATCTCTCACCGTGACAGTAAACTAAATGCATAATCTTTTCTTATAAATTGCCATAACTCTAAAAATGTTTCATTCCAAAACTATTGTTATAAAACGGATAGTTCCGGTCTTTGATTCTGATTGGTTTACTTCTGTGTGTTGCTCTGCAACCACTTTGTTGCAACCACAACCGTTTCTGAGGAACTACATTGTTTGGCGGAATAATAATGTTTTCATTAATATAATTACACTTTATTTGCGCTGTTTTATTTTGTGAAACCTTACTACGTATATATAATAACCGTTTTATAAAAGCAATAAGCCCTGTGAAGCCGTGGTTTACAGTGAATTTCTAACAGCTTCACGTTGTAACTAACCTTAGCTGCTATAAATTCACTGCAAACCATGGCTTCACAGAGCTTATTGCTTTATGACAAAAAAGTTGAAGATAAGCCGATAGGCAAATTGTTTCGCTAGATAAGACCCTTATTCCTCAGCTGGGATTGTTTGGAACCTTTTGAAGCTGCATTTTTAGCTTTTAATTCATTTGAGCACCATTGAAGTCCACTATATGGAGAAAAATCCTGGAATGTTCTCCTCAAAAAATAATGAGATGGAAATTAATGAGAAGTGCCGTAAACTAAATCTTACCTAACGTAAAAAATCTTCTCTTATAAAATGGCATTTTTTTGGTGTAAACTCTAAAAATAGTTCATTCCAAAACTATTGTTATAAAACAGATAGTTCCGGTCCTTGATTCTGATTGGTTTATGTCTGTGTGTTCATTAATTTCATGACACTTTATTTGCGCTGTTTTATTTTGTAAAACCTTACTACGTATATGGAATAACCGTTTTATAAAAGCTATTATATTATTATAAAATGCTAATGCTAACGCTGCCACTTCGGTGGTATACAGAGAACCGTATTTTTTTTTCATTAAGTAAAACAATAAGCCCTGTGAAGCCGTGGTTTACAGTAAATTTATAACACCTTCGAGTCGTGCCTAATAACGGCCCTTAGCTGTTATAAATTCACTGTAAACCACTGTTTCACAGGGCTTATTGTTTTATTTAATGAAAAAAAAATACGGTTCTCTGTATAGCACCGAAGTGGCAGCGTTAGCATTAGCATTACACTTTTTTGGTTTTTAAATGTTGCAGGCTTGCCTTCTAGTGGCTATGCATAATTTATAATTTTGGTGGAAGTAGTAGGTAGACTGTAAAAAATATTTTTGTAAAAAGAAAGTTGTAAAAATTAAAAAATTATAGTATATTTTACAAGAAAATACTATTTCAAAAAATAGTATTAAAATACTATTTAACTCAATGTGGTGCTTCATGTTTCTTTTAATTATTTGTGAATTTTTTTTTTTTTTTTTTTGGTTAGTTTACTTTTCACCTACTATGAATTCGGACATACCACTCTGTTTATTACTGTTTATCGCATGCAATATAGGCTTAGTAGTGAAGTTTCGGCAATGCCTTTTATCGTGCACTACTTGTGTAGACAGTAGGGCTGGACGATTAATCGAAAATCAATTGAAAACGAAATAACAAATGTAATTTTCTCATGTCAGTTATTTCGTTTTTTTAATCCTGTTAAAGGATCTTATCTAGCTAAACCATCAGTCATTTTCTAAAAAAAAATTACAGTTTGTTTACTTTTTAAGCTAAAATGCTTGTCCAGCTCTGCGATGCACATGCGTACTCTGTGCACTCCGGTTCAATACAGTTAGGGTATGTCGAAAAGCTCAAATCTCCTCCAACTTCAAAATCATCCTACATCGCTGCAGAAAAACCAACCCAGTGTTTACAAAGTGAACTTGCAAAGATCAAATGCCCTTTACAAAAGAAAGGTAAAACAGCGATATAGGATGATTTTGAAGGTGAGTTTTTCGACATACCCTGTCTTGAACCAGAGTGCACAGAGTATACATGCGCATCACAGAGCTCAAGACGAGCATTTTGTGGGTAAAAAGTGTATAAACCGTTATTTTTTTAAGAAAATGGCTAAATGTTTTGCTAGATAAGACCCTTACTCCTCGGCTGGGATCGTTTTGAGACCTTTGAAGCTGCATTGAAACTGCATTTTTAACCTTCAATCCATTGAGCACCATGGATAAAAATCCTGGAATGCTTTCCTCAAAAAAGATAATTTCTTCGCGACTGAAGAAAAAAAGACATGAATATTTTGGATGACATGGGGGTGAGTAAACTATCAGGAAATTTTTATTCCAAAAGTGGTACTTTAATACTTTCCCATTAAAAACATACTACCTTGTGTGTAGTCGGCGCTATACGGATATGTATGACCGCTGCGCTTGCGTCGTTTGTAGTGTCTCGCATGTGAGTGGCACCGCTCATCAATGTCAGTTCCAAAACAGTGGACCAATCAGAAGACCACGGAGGCAGGGCAAGCATTGCAAGCTTTTGTTTACAGTAGCAGGTTGGCATGGCAACTTCTGTATTTGACGGCAACATGGCCCATTCCTGAGCACTGCATCTTGCATTTTAGACGCAAAGACATGTTTTGTGTGAATGGCCAGTAAGAACCCGGAGTAAATACACAAATAGAGTGACAGGACAAGATTCCGAATTCACTCATTCTTTTTCATTTACTCATTCAGTGTACTATTTTAGCAAAATAATGTAGGAAATAGTGAGTGTAGGTTACGATTTTAAATACAACCAGTGTTCCTGAATTAATTGGTTGAGTGAATGATTCATGGATTAACTCACAAAGACAAGAATATCTAGTTCTATCCCTTATTTGTAAGTTGATGTATAAATGTAAATTTAGAGTTTTATAAAACTCTGCTTCTGAATGAATAATTTGAGGCAATTAATGACTGACTGATAAAGACAGCTGCTTGACTGTAACAATGTAACTAGCAGAAAAGTCACTGAAAAATGCCCACCATTAATGCACAAACAGGCTGTCTGAAATATTCAAACACAGATAAGTGGAGTGATACAAACTGTGAAAAATCCCAGTGCTGTTAGACTGTTATATTCAGCACTCATGGTACGCTGCTTGACCAATCAGAATTGCGGACTGGAACTAACAGTTGTGTAATGCTTTGTTGCTGATGGGCATACGTTCACACAGCATTCACATCATGTGTGCAATCACGTTTGGTACATCTGATTTCAAGGCTGAGTTCAGTCAATGGCTCTGGCTGACTGGGGTGCTATAGACTGAATCAAAATGACAAACGAGGAATGAAAACTCAGCTTAATTAGATCAAAGACAGCTGGGGATTTTATGCATTCGCAATTTTTACTGTTTGGAAATGTCAGATTTCTGCATGCATAAGTAACTATGAAAAGGCTGAATAGGTGAAAGCCGGGTTGGGGCTGCATTGTTGAATTAGAAGAAAGTCTGACAGAATACACTTCTTGTGTCATAAACAGAAGATCATCTGACATTTCAGTCATAACCTTATTGCTGTTGTAGCTTTGGATGCCTTTGGTTGTTAAATTGAAGACATTCTCTGTGTGTGTGAAGGTGTATATTGCATTATTTAACCATTTCAAGACATTTGAACACATAATCTCAGAACACAGAATCTGCAACATGTTAATTATTTTACCAAAATAAGATGGATGTTACAAAATGCATGTTATTTTTTTTATTTAGTATTGATCTAAATAAGATATTTAATATAAAATACATTTACAAATAGTCCACAAGAGAAAATAATTGTTGAATTACCCCATGCAATACTGTGTTGTTACCTGAATGATCCACAGTTTTTTTTTTTTAGTGATAGTTGTTCATGAGTCCCTTGTTTGTGCTGAACAGTTAAACTGCCCGCTGTTCTTCAGAAAAACCCATCAGGTCCTACAGATTCTTTAGTTTTTCAGCATTTTTGTGTATTTGAACCCTCCAGAAGGAAAAACAATGCTTTAGGAGCCAAGGGTGTAAACTTTTGAACAGAATGAAGATGTGTATATTTTTCTTATTTTGCCTAAAAATCTTTTTTTTTTTTTCAATAAAAAGATGCAATTTACCCTGATCTTGAAATTCAAAAATTTTCACCCCCCCCAACTCTTAATGCATCATGTTTCCTTCCCGAAGCATCAGTGAGCATTTGAACATTCTATAATAGTTGCATATGAGTCCCTCAGTGTGAAAAGATGGATCTCAAAATTTTACAGTCATTGTAGGTATGGGTTCAAATACACAAAAATGCTGAAAAACCAAATAATTTGTTGTGTTTTTCTGAAAAACACCATGCAGTTTAACTGTTCAGGACAGACAAGGGAATCATGAACAACTATCACTAAACATAACAACACAGTATTAAGAATCAAGTGTATGTAAACTTTTGAACAGGGTCATTTTTTTTTAAAATAAATTCAACTATTATTTTCTCTTGTGGACTGTATGTAAACATCTTTTATGTGAAATATCTTATTCAGTTCAGTACTAAATAAAAAAATAACATGCATTTATGATCCCTTTTATTTTTGTAAAATGCGTATGTAAACTTTTGACTTCAACTGTATCTTAATGTGTAGCCTAGCATGTATGTATCTTAATGTGTATTTCAACCTCATTTATGTGCAGCATCTGCTAATGACAGTGCTAGAGATGATCAGTGAGACCAGGAAGAAAAGCATGACTAGGACAAAGTGCCCTTTATATTAGGAGAGAAACTGACTGCTACCATTATGATTTGGGCCTGATTCAGTTAGACCGGATAAAATCTGTGGTCAGATTTCACATTACTGGAATATTTAATTAGCCTGTCAGCATTCAAGTGTGGTTTACCAGCATGTTTGCTTATTTGTAAAATCAATTAGTTTCGTAATCAAACTATTTTCTACGGATTCAAGGCTTAGCTGCGTCTCATTAACTCATGAAACATCTAGTGTTATGTGCTTATTTGTAATTGAGTGGCAGATTTAGTTTAGAAACATTAAGCCTGACTGTCCAAGATTAAATGTATCCATGCTGTTCAAACATTTTATTTAATTAATTTTCTTAAAAGCTAACAATATCTTGTGTCCAAGTCCTAGATTTCATTTTGTATGGGAACAATGTGTACAATAAGCCTGATAGTGCTCCTAGAACATTTACTTAATATAGTATCATGAATCAGAGTTTGAGCAAGTATGTAAACCTCTGGGCTGGCAAGCACTGTTCTAGACCACCATGCTTTATTCTTTCCTTCACACAGTAGTTCCAAATGCACTGTCATTGTTAAAAAAATAATTCATCAAAAAAAGAAAATTCTGTCATTAATTACTCACCCTTATGTCTTTCCAAACCCATAAGACCCTTGTTGATCCAAGTGCTTTCTGACCCTTCATAAAGAGCAATGCAACTGACACATTCAAGGCCCTGAAAGGTAGTAAGGACATTGTCAAAATAGTCCATGTGACATCAGAGGTTCAACCGTAATGTTATGAAGCTACAATATATTTCTTTCAAATCAAATATTTGCTTAACTTAAGAGAACCTAAGGGTGAACTTAAGAGACTTCTTCTTTCGAAAACATTTAAAAATCGTACAAACTCCAAACTTCGAAAGATGGAGAGGACAGGAAAGTGGACAGGAGTTTACAGTGAAAGTGGTGACCCCCCCTCTGGAGGACACTGCATGATTCATGCCCTGTTATCCACAACCAACTGTGCCGCTGTGATGAGGTAAATCAGTCACATAATTTATCCTGCCAGATGCACCTGGCAGCAGAAACCCACTCACTGTCCGCTGTTCACACCACAATCACGAGTTCTCTTTGTCCTCCCCAGGCTTCCTGACTCTCTCACAGCAGGGTCTGAATTCTCAGAAACGATTACATTATGACTCTCAGAAAAGGTGATTTGCTGACATTTAAAGTAATTTCTCTCATCTAGAAAAACTTATCATTGGTGCTAACTGATACCTGCAGTGAAAGCACGTCTTAGACCGAATGGTGCAAGACTAGAACATGGTCGCATTTGTAATGTACGATGTGAAGACGGCTGGGGAAAAAAATCCACAACTTCTTTGATCATGCTAAAGGCCTGTTTACCCGTAAGACCTTTATTTATCTTTGGAACACAAATTAAGATATTTCTGACGAAAGCCAAGAGCTTTCGGACCCTGCATAGACAGCAAGTCTATGTTCAAGTCTTTCTTTCTTCAGTCAAAAAGAAATTATGTTTTTTGAGGAAAACATTTCAGGATTTCTTTTATATATAATGGATATCTGTGGTGCCCCTGAGTTTGAACTTCCAAAATGCAGTTTAAATGTTGCTTCAAAGAGCTCTAAACAACACCAGTCAAGGAAGAATGGTCTACTATAGCAAAATGATCAGTTATTTAAAAAAAAAAAAAAAAACTGACAATCTATATACTTTTTAACCGCAAATGCTCGTCTTGGTCTAGTTGTCATGATCTGGGCTGTGGGGTTTCCCTCAGCCACCTGGGGTCGCTGTTTTCCCTGCACTGCACTTCCCTGATTGTATCACCTGTCACCCGTCTTCCCCAGCTGATCACTATTATGATTTGTCTTTATAATCTCCACTCGTTCCCCACTCTGTAAGTCTGCATTGTCTTCCTGTCTCTTGTATTGTGTTCCTGTTCGCTTGTTCCTGCTCCTGCTCAGTTCCTGTTGTGTGTGCCGTGGTGGCCGTTGGTTTTGTTTGTGTTTATTTGTGTTTATTTATATTAAAATCCTTCCCCTGCATTTGGACCCAGACCTCCTTCGTTTCACGTGACAGAATGCAGACTCCAACAGTGGATCCAGCGGGGGAGACATCCTTTGAGGTGGCGTCGGCCGCTCGTTTTGAGTTCCTCTACGCCTGTCTGGCGGCGATGGACGCCTGTGCTGCCGAGGCTGCGCGGAAGCGCCCCTACTTTGCGGCGAGGGCGGAGACGCTCTTCCGTGGGAAGGCGACGGCGTCCGCTATCTCGGTTCCCGAAGTGGCGGCGTCCGCTATCTCCGTTCCTGACGCGCAAGTGACCGCTATCTCTGTTCCTGACGCGGCACTGACTGCTATCTCTGTTCCTGACGCGGCGGTGACCGTGCTCTCTGTTCCTGACGCGGCGGTGACTGCTATCTCTGTTCCTGACGCGGCGGTGACCGTGCTCTCTGTTCCTGACGCGGCGGTGACTGCTATCTCTGTTCCTGACGCGGCGGTGACCGTGCTCTCTGTTCCTGACGCGGCGGTGACTGCTATCTCTGTTCCTGACACGGCGGTGACCGTGCTCTCTGTTCCTGACGCGGCGGTGACTGCTATCTCTGTTCCTGACGCGGCGGTGACCGTGCTCTCTGTTCCTGACGCGGCGGTGACTGCTATCTCTGTTCCTGACGCGGCGGTGACCGTGCTCTCTGTTCCTGACACGGCGGTGACCGTGCTCTCTGTTCCTGACGCGGCGGTGACTGCTATCTCTGTTCCTGACGCGGCGGTGACCGTGCTCTCTGTTCCTGACGCGGCGGTGACTGCTATCTCTGTTCCTGACGCGGCGGTGACCGTGCTCTCTGTTCCTGACGCGGCACTGACTGCTATCTCTGTTCCTGACGCGGCGGTGACCGTGCTCTCTGTTCCTGACGCGGCACTGACTGCTATCTCTGTTCCTGACGCGGCGGTGACCGCGCTGTCTGTTCCTGACGCGGGCGGTGACCGCGCTGTCTGTTCCGGACGCGGCGGTGACCGCGCTCTCTGTTCCGGACGTGGCGGTGACCGCTATCTCCGTTCCTCTGGCGGCGGCGTCCGCTGACGCTCCTCTGGCGGCGAGGCCAGCTCGCATTCCTCTGGCGGCGAGGTCCGCTCACGTGACTCCGCTGCACGGGCCTGCACCGCCATCCCTCCCCCTGATTCGCCTTCCCCCGTTCCTCCTCCCTCCAGACTTATGGAACGTCTGGAAGACACCTGGGGTCGCTGTTTTCCCTGCACTGCACTTCCCTGATTGTATCACCTGTCTTGATTATGTCACCCGTCTTCCCCAGCTGATCACTATTATGATTTGTCTTTATAATCTCCACTCGTTCCCCACTCTGTGAGTCTGCATTGTCTTCCTGTCTCTTGTATTGTGTTCCTGTTCGCTTGTTCCTGCTCCTGCTCAGTTCCTGTTGTGTGTGCCGTGGTGGCCGTTGGTTTTGTTTGTGTTTATTTGTGTTTATTTATATTAAAATCCTTCCCCTGCATTTGGACCCAGACCTCCTTCGTTTCACGTGACACTAGTTCTGTGTGAGGGAGTTTGACCTTCCTTGCATGTTCACTTTGTAAACACTGGGTTAGTACTTCTGCAGCGATGTAGGACGATTTTGATGTTAGAGGAGAAAATTAGTTTTTTCCACATACCCTAACTGTCATTATCCAGAATACACAGAATTCACACAGAGTGAAACAAGACGAGCGTTTGAGTTTTTTTTTTTTTTTTTTTTCAGAAAAAAAAAAAGATCTTCTCGCTAGATAAGACCCTTCTTCCTTGGCTGAGATTGTTTAGTGCCCTTTAAAGCTGCATTTAAACTACATTTTGGAAGTTCAAACTCGGGGCCACCATAGAAGTCCATTATATGGAGAGAAATACTGAAATGTTTTCCTCAAAAACATAATTTCTTTATGACTGAAAAACGAAAGACAAGGGGGTGAGTACATTATCTGTAAATTTTCGTTCCGGAAAGGAACTAGTCCTTTAAGATGCTGCTCGTCAGATCCTTATACAAGGGCCTTGGGCTGGTAACATCCATCCTTCTAGTCACAAGGGAAATAATAAAGGCTTTAAAAATAGAACCGCTGATCTGTGATACTCTATGCTGTCAAATAATTTTATGGCTCATTCTATAAATAGCCATACACCACGCAATATTAATAATATACTGCAATCTGTCATCATATAATCGCCCTCATGTGGTTCCAAACCTGCATATTTGTTATGTAGAAGATATTTTGAAGAACTGCTTTTGCTTGATCAATTAAAATCAATGGGGTCCAAAACAACATTGGACCCATCTGACTTTCACTGTGTGTTTCAAAATATCTTCTTTTGTGCATCCTCAATGAAGACTTTCTAGTGTTTAGGGTGGTAACCATTTTGTTTTTCTGAAATGAGAATAGCACTTAAAGGAGACCTGTTAAGCCCCTTTTTACAATATGTAATATAAGTCTTAGGTGTCCCCAAAATGTGTCTGTGATGTTTCAGCTCACAAAATAGCCCACAGTTCATTTATTATATCATTTTGAAAAAGCACATTTTGAGTGGAATCAGAAACACAGTATTTTCGTGCATGACTCTTTAAATGCAAATGAGCTGCTGGTCCCCGCCCCCTTTTCCAGAACAGGGCTGTGCCTTTACAGCTTGAACATCAGATAATATTCCCAAAAACATATGTTCGGCACAGAAAGCGGCTGTCACATGGCATGTGAGTACTAAACTAAGTTCTCTTTCATGTCTTATTGCACTTAAACTGTCAAATACACCCAAGTTTATGTTAAAAACACAAATGAGTTACAAAAACAAAGGTAAACAGCTGGGACTCTAAATAGAGTTCTGTGCTTTTCTGTGCTTGTCTGTGCCGCCAACAACAGAACAGCATGCTTTGCTCAAACATTTGCCATGCCGTTAGAACTGGTACACCATTGTCGCTTACGAAAACTAAATAGTTGCAGATTAACAGTTGGAGCGAGTTACTAGGTTGCCCTTTTTCACATTTTCTGGGTTTGTAGATACACCAGGGACCCGATTATAGCATATTTTCATGATATGTCTCCTTTAAGAACTGCTTCTGAATCATTAAAACATCTTTGTGCTGGAATTTCATTTGAAACACAATTCTATGCCACAATCACTCCAGTCTAATGATACTTAGCTAATGCCTGACAGACAAAAGGTGAAATGGGGTGCTCTTGGCTATCGAAGTTCAATCATTCACACTAAAACAGAAGCTCAGTTACAAAGAGGGGCCTTCAATCCCACAGCTGTGGATCGTTGTCTATTACCATCACATTCATTTTGCTCTCTTTCATCATGCAGGCCAAGCCGGAGCCTGGGCGTTAATAATGGTTGAGCTAACAATGCATCCATCGTTTCAAAGGCCCTTACCTGTAGATAATAAATGAAAAGAAGTCATTAATCCATTCAAAAGAACACAAGGACACACACTGATATCTCAGGGCCTAATTGATGTATCAAAAACATACTGCATGACGACACTAATATAAAAGGTTGCACCATGTTGTTCATGTTAATTTTGCTATTGATGTTGGCTGGCTAGTTTTCAGGAAAATAAACTCCCCTCTGCAGACTTGTGATACCATACGCAGTGTATCCATCTCTAGAAGGTCTTTGGACTAAAGCCCTGTTTGATCTTTTGCCATGGTCTGACATTTGATACTGTGACATTTTTCAAAGAAAAAAAAAATTAACCAAGGCTATTGTCACACTTGAGTCCTCTTTAGAAGAACCAAACTGGGACCCCTTTAAAGGGATAGTTCACTCCAAAACCTTTAAATGACATGAGGGTTTGTTTATCTGATTCCATTCATGATATATGGATGAAAGAAGCACAGAGACGCTTTGCAAAATATCTTTAAGAAAGTCTTACAGGTTTGGAACGATAGGAGGGTGAGCAAATGAAGACAAATTTTATTTTTGGGTAAACTAACTCTTAATACAGATATCACATTATTTTTGGAACGCCTGATGAAATAAAACAAAAAGAAACATAAAGAAATGGAAATGAGGCCCCCAGCGTGTGTGTGTGTGTCTCTTACAGTGGGTTATTTTAGTACATTCTCACATATCAGCTCATTGTATTTTACTGACATCTGACCTCCCTCACTCGCCTATAATCTTTCCAGTTGTTCTCTGGACTGACCTGTGCTGTTGAGCCAGGCGATGATGATACATCAGAATGGCAAGGACAAAGGTCAGGTCAGCAATTCATCACACCAGACTCCATCATCCCTGGCCTGCAACTCCAAAATAGAACAATTATAAACAAGACAAAAACAACACCCCCAGATCATGTCTAAATTTTATGCCATTTCTAAACATTTTCGGCACCTGTTTAATTAAAATAAAGCCAATCATTTCTAAATGAATGGCTTCAACACTACGTGCACTAATTCTCAAAAGTTTGGGGTGAGCAAGATTTTTATATATTTAAAAAAAATACAATTTATTCCATTACTCCAGTCTTCAGTGTCACATGATCATCCTATCCAGAAATCTTTCTAATATGCTGATTTGATGAGCTTAATATTATTATCAGTGTTGAAAGGTTGTACTGCTTAATATTTTTGTGGAGTTTGAAAAAACATTTATATGAAATAAACATTGTTTGTAAATTCTAAATGCCTTTTCTGTCACTTTTGATAACTTAAATGCATCCTTGTTGAATAGAAGTGTTGATCAGTTTATAGGCATCTTTCAGACAACTAAATATGTCATAGCATAATGTTCCTGGACAAAATGGAGTAATGTGCCAGTGACCAAGGGGTCAAGGTTTATTTGCTTAGTATGGCTCAGTAAGCTGGCAGATGCCATGACTACATCATCTGGTTCCAAGTCGACGATCAGTCAATATAAACTGTTTTCTGACACAATCATTTGCTTGCAAGCAACATATATATGGGCCATTCTACAGAATTGGTGCAAAACTCCTGTCCCACAACCAAAAAACACATTTAAAACGCATTTAAGTATTCAAATCTTAGATGTTTACCAAGATCCTTCTATTATCTACTGAAACCCACAGTAATATTTAAAATATAAGTAAGCTTAACATACAGTACATAAAATCATCATTTAATGGGTACTTTCAATTGGGAGGTTGCTGTATCAAATGCTAACCCTTAAATTTCAACTTATGAAAATGATATTGAAATCCTTTTTGCATTTTATTCCATTGTTGTTTTTAAAAATATATTTTTGATAATATAATATCAATGTGTCCCTTTTCTCTCATGGCCACATGGTGAGTAGATCACCATCATTTTGAGGTAAATGTGTTCAAAAGTCTGAAAATCTGTGTGAAAACTTTAAGGAACATGACTACCAAACCTTTTTTTCTGCAGTTAGGTACACTTTTTTGGAAGTTATTCATAACATTTAGTTTTTATATCTGTACAACTTCTCAGAACTGTGCTAGCTAACCATGTGCTGATTAGCATCTCTGAGCTAGGTTCAAAGAATCTAAAACAGTCACTACCAAAACAGTCACTACCGAAACAGTTAGGACCAAAATATTTGGTGAAGTTTCAGTAGTGGCATCATTGTTTTTTTGGGTGTTAATCTATAAAATGTAGTTTTTATGTGTGTACAACTGTTCAGAACTGTGCTAGCTAACCATGTGCCAATTAGCATCTTTGAGCTGGACATAAAAGTATCTAAAACCATCACTACCATAACAGTTACGACCAAAACATGTCATTATATTGACAAAAGCGAACACATGATCCTTTATTTGGGGGAAATCAAAATTTAAGTATAGTAAGTTTTTTAGTATTTTAGTATGTTTTAGTAGTGTTTTAGTATGCGAATTCTGTAATGTGATGTGGCCACCAAAACATCACTGTCATGACCTAAACTGTAAACTCAGGACTCGTAGGAAGCGTTGAAAGATCCAAATGCGAGCTTTAATACAGATCGTGGTCGAAACAAGCAGGGTCAATCATCAGCAAACAGTTATATCCAGGGCAAGACAAAAGCATAATCCAAATACACAAGGCGATGGTCAAAATCCGAGAGGGCAGTCCAAAGTAACAAATAAAACAAAGACAAAACTATAACTATGGCTACGAAACAAAACAGAACAGAACAGAACAGAACAGGGCTGCGTTTCCCGATAACGATTGATCTTAGCGCTTAAGAGCGTTTTCTACGAGTCATTTTGCGCACGTTCGTTATTGTCTCACGTGCGTTTCCCAAAAATGCACTTAACACAATTGCACGTAGCCCTGCTTTAAGTGCTACTTAGGAGTCGCTATCCGTTAGTCAAGTGCTGAAATGTAGAATGGCTCGTCATTGTTGCACATGCTGTTATAGCAATCCATCTGATTTTGTATTTCCAATTATTCTTCTACTTTTGTGAATGTGTATTCAACTCGAATAACATAAAAAAGTCCTGTAATTTCTTCTTGAGCAAGTTTAAAAACATAAATTATACAGCATTATTTTCGATATTTATATGAAACCTTAATCATTTAAGTAGAATTATGTATCAATTTCTTTCAACAATTGCTTATCTCACATCAAAATAAATAAATAAGTAAATAAATAAATAAGCTCTTACATATATTTTTGAAAAGTTAAGCCTAATTATCTTCACCTGATGTGCATTTGCTAATAGGACAAAAATTTAAATAAGCACATACCTAGGGGTGGAGACACTAGCAAAATGGCTGAAACCAAAAAAAAAAGAAAAGAAAAGAAAAGACATTTTTCAAAAAGAGGAAATTCATATTATTTTAGAGGACATGGAGCTACAAAAACCTCCTAGGTTCATCTCCTATTGACAGACACTTACCATCTTGAAATCTAGTTCAATTAGATTTAAGTAATTTTTTTATAAATGTGCCTTAGAAAAAAACATTACTGGTGTCCATCTTGAGACGAAACAAAGGGACTGATATATTTTAAGATCAGTCAGTGCAAGTGTCCTTCAGTTGAAAAAGCTCAGACTTGCATTTTAGTCTGGACTAGGCTTAAGCCTTGTTTGTGAAAAGAGGGGTATATATTTTACTACAGCTTGAGTCTTGAGGGTGTGTGTGGCAATATAGTATTAGGGCCTATCTATTAGTCTATCCATATAGGTGCAGAAAAATGTTTAATGTGCACATTCTTTATCAGCACTGTTTTAGATAAATGTACTCTTCATATACATTTATAAAAGGACAACCTTTGACCATTATGAACCTAACAAGAGAATAAATTCAGGGAAGAGGTAATTAATGCAATTTCTAAAATCAGTGATTCAGTTTCTTCAAGTGGGGCCTTCTGCAATTTGTGAAATAGATGACAATCAGTGTGCGACATGTGAATATTATCACATTCTAACATTTGTCATTTTATTTTATGTATTTATTCTTTATTATTTCTATATTGAATTGTGTAATGAGTAGAAAATAGAAATGAATAAAAAATATATGTACAAATAAAATGAAAAATGACTTTGAAGAGAAGTACATTTTAGGTGCAATTTGCCGGTTGTCCAGCAGGTGCCCTCATAACTCTGTCTCCTTACGATGCACTTAAGGCTTTACGATTACTCCAGAGCACCGGTAGATCTACGAAGATTTTCAAGTGCTACTTAAGTTACGATGTTTTTGGGAAACAGACCGTAATATTAAGATCATTTGTAAGATCATTTTTACGAACTTCTTAGGCTTACGATGCTTTTGGGAAATGCAGCCCAGAACAATAACAATGGCAATGGCAATGGCAATGGCAATGGCAATGAAAACAAGAATAAATGCTTGGTAGAATCCGCTACAGCAAAACAATACTTCGCAAGGCCTGTTTGGTTTAGGCCCTGTTTATATGGCCACCAAACAGGAAGTTACCAATGAGGCAGCAGAGGGAGCTGCAACAGTCAGAGTGCGTAAGGGCTCCCTCTGCTGGCCTGGTGTTACAGAAACATGGGCTGTTTTGTCAAAAATAAAGTATATTGAATTATCAAGATTTTATGATAGTGTTTGTTTCAAAGCATATTCAAACTAATGAATGCTTAACTTTGAAATCATAAATCATCTCATAAATCACACTTGAAATACTGTTAATTGTAATTGTTATTGATTTAGCTATATTTAAAAGGTAGAAGTAATCAAAATCTTAACAGGTCAATATAACACTAGTTATGTATTACTGTGTTTCGGTAGCAAATTTTTTGGGGAGAGGACAAATATTCCAAAGTATTAACTGCACAATTACTAGAAATGTATACCTTTTTTATTATACAATTTGCATACATACAACATTTGTGGAAAAAAAACACATTTTTTTTCAAGATTTTTCCAACTCTGACTTTGAACTAATTCTGTATAATGGCATATATATATATATATATATATATATATATATACTGGATGTTGTACCAGACATAGGAAAACCTTATAGAATTGTACAATTACACTACTGTATAAACATTAAGTTATAGCTTTAGTTTAAGTCATGAGGTGACAATAGTCCAGTTAAGCATTTTATTACGGTGTAAAAGTAATGGCTCTGTAATTTGCATGTCAGTTCAACTCAGAACGTAGCCTGGCTATCACCAGACCACGTTATGACTTCGTCATGATTCGTGGTCTGGGAACCACATGTTCATTTTCTCGTATTTGAGGCGTGGTTAACGAATGCCCAGAGCCGTTTATTGGGCGATACGAATGTCTATCAAATGCGCTGTGCGTAGCTCATAGCCAATCGTTTCAATTATACCGGATGACGTATGTAGAGCGAACGCCAAAAGTTGCTCTTTTTTCAAAACAAACTTGCATTCTAATGTCATTTGTCGCGTCGGGTCGCGCCGCTCGCGTCCAGTGACAGACACGAAAGATAACTTTGCGTCTGCTGCCATGCTGGATCCTTCGGTGAGTCGCATAGAAGGCGTCATCGTCTTGCTGCTCCCTCCCCGTTCTGTGATTGGTTCCCTATCTTAGGTGAAAATTAGGTCCATGGTTTCCAGACTGACTAGAAGCGTGAATAAAATCGCGCTGCGCAAGGCAGTATGGGGACACCCAGGCTACTCAGAACGCCTACATATTTCTGCTCGTGCTACAGTAAGATCTAATTCATGGGCATCTAGGGTACTTACATCAATTGCAAGACCAGCACTTCACCATGTTTAGAAAATACTAAAAGATGACATATCATGAAAATTTGACTTTTTCAGATTTTTCAGAAAATCTGACTTTATCAGGTTCAAGTGCTAAAATTGGTCTCCAGTGCATTTATCAATCCAGAAAACATGAAAAAGGACAACCCAGTAACTTTGTTTTGGTAAGCCTTTACTTATGCCATGGCAAAAGTTCAAGCAAAGCAAATGCTAACTGTTTTGTCATTGGCTGCACAGACCAGCACAGAACACTGTTTATACAGACATAACCAACTGTTTTTGTAACTTGTGTGTTTTTAACATAAACTTGTGTGTATTTGACAGTTTGAGCGCAATAAGACATGAAAGAAAACTTAGTACTCACATGCCTTGTGACAGCCACTTTCCATGTGCATGCTTCAGATATGTGCGCTCAGAAAACGTCTCAGGTTACGTATGTAACCCTAGTTCCCTGAAGGGAACGAGACGCTGCGTTGAAACGCTTAGAGAACGCCTCCAGCGTGACCACGCTCTGAATCACGTGTGTAATCAGTCCAATGGAATCGCGAGACGTCACATACGTGATGACGTCACCGACCAGGAGCAGCGCTAGCTTTCTGGAAACAGCAAGCGCCGCAGGGATGCCGGAAGTATGGCCTCGAGAGGCAGCGTCTCGTTCCCTTCAGGGAACTAGGGTTACATACGTAACCTGAGACGTTCCCTTACAGGTAACTTACGCTGCGTCGAAACGCTTTGGGAACGAGAATGCCCACGCCGCCATACTGAGGATGTCCCTGCCGTATTAGGGCGAGAGGACGAAGGAGCCAGGAGCGGCGGGAAGATCTAGGCCATAGAACCTAGTGAAAGTAAGGGGCGTGGACCAACCCGCAGCGTTGCAGATATCTTGAATAGAAAGGCCCGAAAGAAGGGCTTTAGAGGCAGACATAACACGAGTCAAGTGAGCCTTGACTCCCAATGGTGAGGGGAGACCAGAGGACTCATACGAAAGGGAAATGGCATCCACAATCCACCGGCTTAAGGAAGGCTTGGCAGCAGGACGGCCTCTCCTCGGAGGGCCGTAATAGGCCAGAAGTTGGTCAGCCTTCCTGAGCTCTGGAGGGCAGCGCTGGAGCCTTCAACGACGATGCCGCTTCACCGTATACGCATGCTCAGACAGCCCCGCCACATTAGAATAGTGTACAGCGGAGGGGCTGTAGAGCCGCGCGGAGTAAGGTTTTCCCCATGACATCAACACCTCGGTGTGGAGGTCAGGGAAAAATGGAAGGCTCCTACGCAGAGGTGGTGGCCGAGACCGCAGGAAGCGTTCATCCAGCTTGCTTCTCTGCGGTTCGGTCTGTCTCTCGGCCGGCCAGTCTAGATTTAACGTGGCTATGGCGCGAGTGACCACCTCTATGAGCTCCTCATACTGGGGAGAATGAGGGGGTGATTCCTCATCGATGCCCTCTACATCCTCCTCCTCGGAGGAAGATAAGAGGAGCGCCGCGCCCTCTCTGACAGGTGACAGGTGAGGTAGAAGATAGGGACTCGCCCGTCTCCATACCCTCTGTCAGATCCACTTGCGATCCACATGAGTGCAATTGCCGCTCCGCCTCAGCGGAAGCGGGACCAGACCCGCGAGGAACGCTGGTGAAGGCTCCCTCCTCAAAGAGAGCCTTCCGGGAGCGGAACACACGCAAAGGCATGCGTTCACAATGCAAGCAATCAGCCCCCTCGAGAGCTGATTCTGCATGTGCCGCTCCCATGCAAACAACACACAAGCCGTGGGCAAGGAGGGACACACGGCCTGTGGTGTTGCTGCTTATTATCACCCTTTTTAGACATGATAACACAGACAGACAATAACTCTCTAAACAAAAGTTGTGCAAACTGGCACGAAAAACGGAGAGTGACAAACATAAAGCGCTTGCTGAATGGCAGAAAGCTAGCGCTGCTCTCACCGTACGTGCTTTTAAGCTTCCTGGTCGGTGACGTCATCACGTACATGACGTCTTGCGATTCCATTGTACTGATTACACACGTGATTCAGAGCGTGGTCACGCTGGAGGCATTCCCAAAGCGTTTCGATGCAGCGTAAGTTACCTGTAAGGGAACCCTATATCAGAAGTATAAACTAATATGGTTTAAAACACATGATTTCAGCACGATAGACATGATAATTAAAACCAAACAGATGTTTTTTGGCAGAGTAATTGACGTATGAGCTATAACGGCACAGCCCTGTTCTGGTAAAGGGGGCGGGGAACAATAGCTCATTTGCATTTAAATAGGCATGCACGGAAACAGCGTGTTTCTGCTTTCACTCAAAATGGGCATCATAATAAATGATCTGTGGTGTCTTTTGAGCTGACACTTCACAGACACATTCTGGGGACACCAGAGACTTATATTACATCTTGTACAAAGGGGCATAATAGGTCTCCTTTGAACTTCATCGTAGAACATGACGCAAAGATCAACGGAGGTGAATGCAAAGATGTATATGACGCAATACCTCTTAATGATAATGCTAAAAGCTTTCACAGATCACTTGTGTCCTGTTATCTGTAAAGTGCCATTAGCTATCTTTCGCAGTAGAGAGTGAAGCGTACTTCAGCAATGGCACTTAAAGCTGTTCTCAGCTTAGATTTAAAAGTTACCTTGACAGTTGGAAGAGAGATGAACTGGCTCATGAAAAAAGGTAAAAATCCATTAATCACCGAGCAAACATTCGGTGGCTATACGCCTAATGAAAATGTAGACTACTACTTTCTCAGAAGCTCTCTCAGAACATCCACAAAGGACAAAATACATCAAAAAGCACCTTAAAAGGATAATAAAGTATTTCATACGACAAAAAGCACCACAAGTCTGTATAGTATAGAATTAAGTTATATTGATTCTATATAGCAAATAATTGTTATCTATTATATCACAACACTGAGTTTTCTGTAGACATGCTCTGTAGCGATTCACTTTAGGGATTGCATGAGCTTGCAGAGGCTTTTGGCAGCGCTACGGCTATCCTGTCAGAAAGTGCAATGTGCTCCCTGGGAGCTGAGGGATACCTTGCTGGATTTGCTTCTCTGCTGCTGGCCACTCAGGCTCTTCCACTCAGATCGATTTACTGTTGAGGCACAGGCCTTAAATCACAGCGCCATGGCTGTGCTGACTCCACTCCACTTCACTCCTTGACCTGGGGCGGAAAAAACTCAGCAAGAAACGAACGGCTGTCACAACATCATCTATCACCACTGCTCCCTCCATCTCAGGACACAGTCTACCCATGCAACCCACCCACCCCCCTATGCAAGGTTGGGCACTGTGCTTCAGCTGCATTATATCCAAGTGCTCTCCAAAGGCTTCGATAGGGCATTACATCATGGAGAGACCATGCAAGCACAAAGAAATATTTTGCAACATGTTATTAGAGCTGACACGGAGTAGTGCAGTGGGGTGGAAGTCTTATCCGAAAGACAAGAGTAAGAGGTAGGCAGTTATTGTTTGATTCATCTAAAGGCCACAATCTTTTACTCACAAGTTATTTATCCTTCTTCATGGATTTTAACATCAAACACAGTGACGATACAAATGGCTAAAGTGTAAAGTGCTTTAGTGTTAAAGGGTTAGTTCAGCCAAAAATGAAAATTCTGTCATTAACTACTCAACGTCATGTTGTTCCAAACCCGTAAGACCTTTGTTTGTCTTCAGAACACAAATTAAGATATTTTTGATGAAATCCAATAGCTCTCTGACCCTCCATAGACAGGGTACTACCACGTTCAAGGCCTAGAAAGGTACCAAGAACATTGATAGAATAGTCCATATGACATCAGTGGTTTAATTGTAATTTTACGAATCTACGAGAAAACAAGAGTATCACGTTTACATGTTTACAGTACATGCGATGAAAGCGTGTGCATATGTTGTGATATCCTCCAAAATGCCGCTAGGCTGAAGTAGAGTAGAAGAATTGTTGAATAAAGTCGTTATTTTTGTTTTCTTTGAGCACAAAAAGTATTCTCATAGTTTCATAAAATTACGATTGAACCACTGATGGACTATTTTGTTGATGTTCTTGGTACCTTTCTGGGCCTTGAACATGGTAGTACCCTTACTGTCTATGGAGGGTCAGAAAGCTCTTGAATCTCATTAAAAATATCTTAATTTGATTTCTGAAGATGAACAAAGGTCTTACAGGTTTGAAACAACACGAGAGGGAGTATTAATAACAGCATTTTCATTTTTGGGTGAACTAACCCTTTAAAGGAGAAGTTCACTTCTAGAACAAAAATTTACAGATGATTTACTCACCTCCTTGTCATCAAAATTTTAATTTCTTTCTTTCTTCTGTAAAGAAATTATGTTTTTTTGAGGAAAACATTTAAAGATTTCTCTCCATATAACAGACTTCTATGGTGCCCCTGAGTTTGAACTTCCAAAATGCAGTTTAAATGCAGCTTCAAACGGCTCTAAACCGAGGAAGAAGGGTCTTATCTAGCGAAACGATTGGTTATTATTTATTTTAAAATACAATTTCTATATTTTTCTATAACCTCAAACGCTTGTCTTGTCTAGCTCTCTGTGAACTCTGCGTATTCCTCTAACTTCAAAATCGCCCTACATCGCTGTTTTACCTTTTTTTGAAAAGAGCATTTGATCTTCTTTGTACGTTGTAGGATGATTTTGAAATTGGAGGAGAAAATGAGATGAGAGTTTTTAGACCTACCCTAACTGTCTTGAGTTCATGCAGAGCTAGACAAGACAAGCATTTGAAGTTAAAAAGTATATAAATTGTCTATTTTTTTTTTTTTTTTTTTTTTTTTTAGAAAATAACCAATCGTTTCGCTAGATAAGACCCTTCATCCTTGGCTGGGATCGTTTAGAACCCTTTGAAGCCGCATTTAAATAGGGATGCAACGATACGGATCGGCCGATCTTGCTTGCGCGTTTTGTCAGTAAAGCCGGTTCTGTAATCAGCGGTAAATGCCATCAGGTGTGTGATTTCATGTTGAGCCATATATACTACACACAGCCATTGTTTACCGACGAGCTGCGCACATTCACACTGATAATGAACATGGATTTGCGCATCTTGTCTGTGAACAACGGCTGTGTGTAGTATATATGGCTCAACGTGAAATCACGCACCTGACGGCATTTACCGCTGATTACAGAACCGGCTTTACTGACAAAACGCGCAAGCGGATCGGCCGATCCGGATCGGTGCATCCCTACATTTAAACTGCATTTTGGAAGTTCAAACTCAGGGACACCATAGAAGTCCACTATATGGAGAGAAATCCTGAAATGTTTTCCTCAAAAAACATCATTTCTTTACGACTGAAGAAAGAAAGACATTAACATCTTGGATGACAAGGGGGTGAGTAAATTATCTGCAAATTTTTGTCCTGGAAGTGAACTACTCCTTTAAGCCATATCATTCAGACCTGTAGATAATTTTATTTTGTTCTGAAACTTAAATTTTTACAAATGCATTTCTCCAAGGCAACCAAAATGGCTTCATTGGGACAGCATTTTGGTTTTGGAGCAGAGGTATGACAAGATGAAGTAGTAAGCAATCAGACAATGCTGCTTTTACGAAAAAGATTTTCCATTATGAATCAGTGGTGTGAAATGGTGTTCTGAAATAATAAGGCAAAGTCCTCAACCCCAAAGTCCCAAAACCCCACAGATCATGGTTTCAGGCCATTTGAAGTTTGATTTTGACTTGACAAAGTGGTGATATCTAAGTGTGTGAGTTGTTTACTTACTTTTTTTTATGACTCTTCCTATTAACACCCTTATATTGTTCATTTAGACTGATTCGTGAATGCAAAACATTCACAAAACACAAGAGATGGGATTTATCGTATGAACCAACCCCACCAAACTCACTGCATGCTTTAGGGTCTCTATTAAAACTCAATGGGCTCAGGGGAGGCAAGAGAGACGTGAACACCCGCTGTAACTTTACCTGCTTGGTGTCACTGTTGCATAGTTTTACTTTGGAAAAATTAGTGATTTATATGTTCTTTTATGTTATATTTTGTAATATTTGCTTTGTTTTGCTATGAATTTTTCTTTCATCCAATTTTTTGAGGAGACACTCCTCCCTTGCCTCTTCAGAGGAAATGCCCGTTATGAATTATGATACAGCTTGCTTCATTGATCTCTTGGGTCAGACTGCTTACTCACCACAAGCAAACAAATTAGTTTTCAATTGGGCTGTGTCGAGATCACCTCCTTCAGGCAATCTTGCACCAAGTATTTTGGTTCAGATTCAAGTGCAAGTACACATTAATATATGCCAAACAAACTGAACTATGGGAGAAAATGTGCCAGGTTGTGAAACAAACACTCAAAACCAGCCAGGTGTGAAAACACCTTAGTGTTCCTAAAGCCTGGCATGAAAAATTACAATGTAGAATGTATACAAATAAAGTTTTACAGAATAATCGATTAAAGGCCAAAACGCACACAGAGCTCAAGTATGTGTTGTATTATTTGCATTACCATAAAGGGTGCAATATTGGGAATTAGCATAATGTCTTTATTTATCACTTTTCTTTTCAGATCAACTACTGTCAAGAAGGAGCAACAGTTAGAAGAGAATTTTGCTGATCAAGTTAGTTAAAGTCAATATTATGCTTTTAGCAACTTACCCAAATTTACCCCAAAATAAAAATTCTGTCATTAATTACTCACCCTCCAACTCATTTTCAGAACACAAATTAAGATATTTTTGATGAAATCCCAGAGCTTTCTGACCATGCATAAACAGGAACACAACTAAAATGTTTTCTGGCCGGAAAGGCAGCAAGGACATCATTAAAAATGTCCATGAGACATCAGTGGTTCCATAATGCAATTCATAACTATAATGTTATCAATTGCCGAGAATACTTTTTGTGCACAAAGAAAACAAACGACTTTGAACATAATGACTTTGTTATTCAATGTTCTCTTCAATTTCTTGTGTTCTTACGGGTTCGTAACGACATGAGTAATTGATGACATAATTGTAATTTTTGGGTGAACTATCCCTTTAACATAATCAGTTTAAAGAATGCATGAAGCAAAAGTTGTGGCTGACTTTGGTTAGAATAAAAAAGTCTGATCAATGTCTAAATTCTAACATGCTGATTTTTCATTGCGTTTTGCATATTAGAATTGTGTACAATGAAAGAACATCATCAGCTTATCATTAATAACGTTTTCAAGCACTCTTTTGAATTGCTTAATTCTTCAGTCATAATAATAATATATGTATTTCTGCATGAGTGACCAATTCTATTTAGAAATGAAGATAATTGCAAATGTACTTATTATGAATGACTGTAGCTTTGCAAGATGGTGCTCATTTTAATTACTTTTCAGAAAACGGATGGAACCACATTATTTCCTAGAATTAAACACGAACATTTTGTCCTTGACAACAGCAAATCCTTCAACCGTGATCACTTTCCTTGTGAAAGTCAATTTTGGCTTTCCCAAACTCTGATTAAACATGATTAGTTTATTGATTAAGTGACAAGCAAAATGTGGCTACATTAAAAATAGTAAAAGCACCAATTATTAGAATGAAATCCTATTAAATCCTATTGCTACTGCACAGAGATAGCTGAGTGACCAAAAGCAAACTATTTTAAAGAGGTCATCGGATGCAAAACTCACTTTTATTGTTTACATATTGAACATTAATGTGTGTTGGCAGTTTGTACCACCCTACAATGATAAAAATCCACCCAGTGGTATTTTTGTAATCTTTAAAAGTAATATCCCCTTTTTTAAAACAGGTCATTCTCAGCTTCTTTGTAGGTGTGACGACACACCGACAGAGGCCGTTCCCACGATAGTTGATTGACATGAGAGCCTTACCTTAGACCCGCCCTCACCGAGCTCAAACAGTCCGACTCCGATCGCCATTGTCTCGACTCAGGTACAGGGGAAGACAAGAATGTCTCAAATTGAGCGATTGAGGTGTTCTGTTGTTGGATGTAATAATGAGCAGTCGTCATTTACTCCCAACGTCTAAGCCGCTGAAGATGCAGAGGATTAATGTTACTTTCGTTTTTGAAAGAAAAGCGCCGATCCCGATCTACACATGCGTCTATGTTCTTTGAATCATTCGCGATGCAGCTTCACCCACAGCAGAAGTGAGTATAAGGGTTTTTTATGCATCTTTGCTAATGGCTTTTCTGAACGCAGCTAAAGTAAACATCATGTCTCATCATCCCATGGCGGAGAGGGGCGGAGCAAGCAGAGCTCATTAGCATTTAAAGGAACATGCAACAGAATAGCTCGCTCTAAAAAGGGCTTCTGACAAGGTAAAAATAGTGTATTTTACACTACCTTTGAGAAATTTTACCCAAAGTATGTTGTAGACTTTTCATTAAGACACTAAAGAATCATATCAACTTGAGGAAAATAGGCATCCGATGACCCCTTTAAGATTGCTACCTCAGGATCAATAAAATATAAATATATGAGATTTAAAACTTTAAACACTGTCTCTCGTGGTCTTTTGTCTTCATGCTGTAAAGATGCCAAAAATAGGCTAAAGACTGAGTGCTTAAAGTTTTGGTTTATGATCATTTTTGATTGTGTTATGCTATCATCTTTCTTTAGTACACCTATAAAATTTCCAAAGTATTAAATCCCAGAGGTCTTTTTGATCTCTTTTATAGCAACACCATTGACATACTGTCTACTGAGAGCATTCAGGTGGTCTGCAGAACTACTTTATTGCCACGAGGCTGGCGCCAACTCTAGACAGAAGTATGGGGTTGTTAAGGTGCAAAGTTCCTTCAATCCTTATTGAATCTGCCAAAGAGAATACCTACTGCAGCCAGTTTGATTCACAATTCAATTCCATCTTCAGCAGAAAAAGGCCCAGAATAGACTAGGGGTTTCTTTAGGTGAGGAAGAATAAATAAAGAATTGAAGTCCGGGAGATAAGGAACACAAATCGAAAAGACAGAGAGGAAGGAAAAGAAGCAGCGTGAGCTCATCTTGATTGAACACGGGCCTAATGGCCTGGACTCAATTGGATGAACAATCGGACAGATCTACCTTAATGTACACAGAGCCATCAATCTCTTTTTTAACTAGATTACAGCACCCTTTAGGGTTGGTCAGCAGGCAGGGGAGAGGACTGCTGCAGACCAAGCAGGACTTCCTGGCATCAAGCTGTAGGATCAGCTATTGTCTGAATACAGCCCTCCCTGTTCGGCGACCCCTCTTCCTATTTCTAATCTACTCTGCAGTACGCCATGTCTCAACTAATGAAATGGCATTAACTTGGACTACAGCCTATCACTAAAACCAAGCACTCACATTGATTCCTATTGACTACGTTTGTCCAGCACTCAGGAGAACGCATGTATGGTGCCTGCATTTCTAATAGGCTTGCACTGGTTTTCTGATCTTTTCTGAAAAGTAAACCCAGGGAGGTGGGTTTTATTATAAAGTATTGACTAAATAATATTTTAGATTACTGTAATTACTTTCAGATTGTTAAATAAAGGTCCTGGTGGTGTTTACCGAGTGAATAAATCAAAATATCCGCCAGTTCATATTTAAGAGCCAATGAGTGATCGCTGTAATTAAACAGAAGCAACACATTGGAGACATGGTGTCTGAGGTGCTGGCAGACTCTGACTCAGTCCATAAAACAAGACCTATAAATTAAGATTCAATTTATTCTGGGTTGAATTTATTGCTTTGGTGATTTAGTGGAGCAACCTCATTTAGGATGATCACATCAGAGGGCTTCTCAGTCTAATTAAATCTGAAGAAGGAGGGGGTTTTACTGCAAAAGTGTAAGCTGTCACCACACACTGCGGTTTGAGGAAGAGGTGGGAGAAGGAATTAAACTTAAATTATATTTCAGATTACAAAAAAGATCTCACTGATAATCTGTCTATATATAACTGACATTCGTGAGGCCTTTTTTTCGATTTTAACTAGGTATAAGGATCTTATGGTTGATGCCATGTTTAATTTTTCATGACTGAAAAATGCCTACAAGGCATAGATGCATTGTCTGTTCAATAATGTACTCTATTAATATTTAGTAATATAATATATAATAATATAAAAAAATATTGTATATATATATATATATATATATATATATATATATATATACACACACACACACACACACACACACACACACACACACACACACACACACACACACACACAGACATTTATTATAAATTTTCGCAATCTTATATACGGTACTATATTGTTTATATATGTACACACACACAGCTATCTATCTATCTTATCTTTTTATCTATCTATCTGTCTACCTGTCTATATACATTTATCCTACCAGTCAAAAGTTTTTGAACAGTAAGATTTTTTTACGTTTTTAAAAAGGTATCTTCTGCTCACCAAGCCTGCATTTATTTGATTAAAAAACAGCAAAAACAGTTACGTTTTGAAATATGCTTACTATAAAATAACTGTTTTATATTTAAATATATTTTAAAATGTAATTTATTCCTGTGATTTCAAAGCTCCAGTCACATGATGCCTCAGAAATGATTCCAATATTCTGATTTGTTGCTCAAAAACATTTATTATCATTATTATGTTGAAAACAGCTGAGTAGAGTTTTTTTCAGGTTTCTTTGATGAATAAAAAGATTTATCTGAAATGGAAATGTTTTGTAACATTTAAATGCCTTTATTATCACTTTCGATCAATTTAAAGCATCCTTACTAAATAAAAGTATTGCTAAATAGTTTTAAAAATTATGAATTTCTATAACTTATTTCCCTTTGAACCTTTGATCTTTGGATATTTCTATTCATCCAAGAGTCCTGAAAACAAATCTATGTTGATCTCAACTGTTTTAAATATTGATAATAATAATAAAAAGTGTTTCTTGAACAGCAAATTAGCATATTAAATAGTACAAATATTTCAAAATGTTACTGTTTTTGCTGTACTTTGGATCAAATAAATGCAGGCTTGGTGAGCAGAAGAGACTTTTAAAAAGCAGTAAAATTCTTACCGTTCAAAAACTTTTGACTGGTAGTATATAAAATATGTATTTTTAGGTTTATTTATTTTGATTTATTATGCATTTATTATACATTTTTTGAGATCTTATGGTGCAATTTTAATATTTACTAATATAATTTAATAATATTGTTTATGTATGTTACACATTTGTATTATGCATTTTTGGGTATATTTATTTATTTATTTATTTATTTAGATTTTATGTTAGCTGAGTGATTGACATCTAGGTACAAAAGATGCCCTACCTACTAAGCAAAAGTCTTGTTTCTGTAGTTTTAAATAACAGAAAATATACAAACGAAAATGCACACATAATATAAACAAACAGAAGTTATTAAATAGTATGTTGCATTGCCTCCATGACCTAATGCAAAAAACAATAACTTAAAATATGTAATATCACAAAGCAAACAGCTTTAAATTGGACTTAACTGTAGTTTTAGCACCTGTGATTTGAAAATACCCACGTTTTTGTTCCATCAACCAACAATCAGCATTCAGACACGAAGTGCGTGGCACCCGCACCTCCTGTTCCAGACTTTACGGCACTTTGCTCCGGCACTTTTACTGCCAGTTACAATTTCTTTATTTTGGCTTGCATGTCCTATTTCAGAATTAGACGAACTACGCATTTGGATCATTTATTAAAGTCTCTTAATTAAAAATTATTTTCCCGCTGTTAATCAAATCCCATTTGGATGGTAATGCATCCACAGAAAACGTCCTTTAATTTACCACGCAAGCTAAAATTAAAATTCTGCCACCTAAACAAAAGCTGTGGATGGCAAACTGCCCCCCTCCCCCTCGGCTCTCTCCCTCACTGCCTCATGTGCTCTGTGTCTGTCTACTCTGCAGAGTACATCCAACTCGCCCCGAATACACGCTCACTGTCTGACGCCGTGACCTAACCAAACGTAACCCTAAGAGTCCTCGTTGAATACATCGCTTTATCTCCATCCGGAAGCGATAGAAAACGTGTGACTACGTCGCTAATGTAAATGGCGAGCACATTAATAATAGTGCGTTATCTTTGCGCGCGTCTCTCACTGGACGCCTTCACGTCAGGTGGTGCCGTACAAGTAATGAAGAGGTGAATCCCCATTCTACAGTTTTGGGACCTACTTGAGCACCGGCGTCCGAGCCATTAACCGCGTCAGCGTGGGTTCTCCGTGGCGTGTCAGTAACTTCTGTGTCGTAAACTGACATCATCTCATCATGCCTGGCAAGAAATGAATCCCGATTCAGCTCTCGACTCACACAGAATCGCGCACGGAGAGAACTTTGCTTTGCAACTCCTGTGTGGTGGATACGGTGGAGGATCAACAACTTTCCTTAGAAACAGCGCTAGCGTCCTTCCTATGTCGCTCCAAACCCTTCCATGTCACCAATTATTGTTGCTTTAACTGGACGAGAATGTTTCAGAGACCGTATCTGCTCAAACTCGGGGAAGACATCGTTGGTAAGCCTTGAGAAGCGGATAATAAATGACTTTTATGCGCCTCAGACTCGCGTCCTCGCCAGGTGGACTGTGAAGAGACAGAAGAGGAATGTTTATCCGAAATTTATTGCCGCTCAGTTTGGGTTTTTTGCCGTTTTTGTTAAGTCACTGTTTTCTCTCACTGTTTCTTCCCTTATTTCAGGTAAGTTGGACCGAGCACTTTAGTCGTTTATAATAATTCATAGTCAGGTTCAATAACTGAGCGTCGCGGATGCGCACGTGCATAACGGTCACTAGTGATTCTCTGCTGCGCTTAGATTGAACAATTATTCAAATAATATTGAATATATCTAGTTATTTAGATATCTAATTATGTATTTGTATACAGCTGACAACTAATAAACCATTTATGGCATTTATATAATATTTAATAATAAGTCTTTAACCTATAATAGTTTAATCAGTATGTTTACATTTAGAGAATTGGGAGAGTTGAGGAAGATTTCACTTTAAAGACCTTAATGATTGAAAGTAAAATATCCTTATCATTATCTATCATTATCATTATCAGCTGAATAAATAAGCTTTCCATTGATGTATGGTTTGTTAGGATAGGACAATATTTGGCTGAGATGCAACTATTTGAATCTGAGGGTGCAAAAAAATCTAAATACTGAGAAAATTGCCCATAAAGTTGTGCAAATGAAGTTCTAAGCAATGCAAATTACTAATCAAGAGTTAAGTTTTGATATATTTACAGTAGGAAATTTACCAAATATCTTAATGGAACATGATCTTTACTTAATATCCTAATGAATTTTGGCATAAAAGGAAGATCGATCATTTTGACCCATACAATGTATTGCTGACTATTGCTACAAATATACTTGTGTGACTTATGACTGATTTTGTGGTCCAGGTTCACAAATTTTGACCTCACACATCTAGTATTACTACAATAGTAGGATTTACTACTAATCCAGTGCAATAGTATCCACTACATTTTATTTAAAGAGCATCCACTCCTCTCAGCACCAATTAAAGTGATAGATATTGAACTGTGTTCAATTCTGGAGACATGGCTTTTGGTCTTTTACTACTGTCCCCTGTGGCAACGGTGCTGACAAGACTAGTAGAAGTGATTCCTGGATGGCCTGTTAGGGGGAGGCAGTGTCAGGGTTCACCCCTCGTTACTCCCACTCTTCTGGGGGTCCGAGGCTCTGCAGTGTGGGTGGGTGCTCTCTCTGGGAGACCTCAGCCTCCACACACCCTTCATTCTCCACTTTAGTGGGAGGGAGCTCCCATTCGCCAGCGTGCAGAGAGAAAATACGAGAGAGTGCTTGTGATGCTCTCTTCATTGTAAATTCCAAGGGCTATTGCAGAAAATCTCATTTTACTATTGCAGTTTTCGCCGTGCTCTACACATGGCATGATGATGAAAATGACAAACGCATTAATCTAAGTTGTGCACTGTTTTTCACCCTAGTTTGCGAGAGGGGAGCTCCAGAAATCATGCTCCCGAACCACAGTGGCACCGCTGGAAGGGAGCTGCCAGTTGCCATGCCAGTGTAGGCCCTACCCACCGTTACCCCCTCCACCCCCTCCTCCACCACCCCCAAGGCTTCTGGCTCCAACTGGTGAGTAGTGCAACCCTCTAATGTCTCTGCAGTCTTAATTCATAGTTTTCAGTCACGTGACTGGCATGGAGACCCGGAGGACTGAACATCTATAGAACTGCATCTCAAGCCTGTCAGTTTTCCATCTGTTTCAAGCCACAAATATTTAAAACAAAGATTTGTGAACAAACTGCAAGTTTTAGGCACTTGATATCCATATAGATTACCTGCAAAGGTATTTCAATCACTAAAAACAGTGGGGCGTTATAAAGCATGGCTTAAAGGTCCACTGAAGTGCTTTGAAACATGCAGTGTTATTCTGTGTTGACGTAATTTCAACTGAAACAGGAAGACAGGGCAGGACATATCAAGCAGTCCCACCATCTTTTTTAAATAGCCAACAGCATTTCATTTATATCACAGCTTTGAGTTGTTGAGCTCAGCAAAGCCACATTTGACCACTGCAATCTCATTCATATTGCTATAAAATATACCATGCTGTGTAGAATTCAAATGGGTCCAATATGTTTGGTGGTCTGTGCCGACTCATGCATATAGAGCTTTGTGCTATTGTTTCTCTGGACAGGAGCAGACTGCATGCGTGTGTGCGCTGCGGCGGTTTGCGTGACACAGTGTGAAACCAGACTTCTTTCGCCCCAGTGGAAAGCATCATCATACACCATCTGAATCGTTCCCTATCCCCTATATAGTGCACTACGTGCCATTCACCGGACAGAAAATACCGAACAGAAAAAATAAGTGACCGATTTCAGTCACAGCTTCAGGGTCTATTTACAGTGTAGGGAGCGGGACATTTTCGGATTCTAGAGCGCAATTGATTGGACAGAAAGTTTGATGAGAAGCTGCAGGGTGATGTCATCAAAATCGTTGATCCATATTGGCGGGAGTCAGGACTGTAAGTTTTAAATGCTTATATCTTGTAAATGCGAATTTTGTCATTGTTTTGAAACACAATAGCTTATAGATAAGGTTAACATAGTCATACTAAAAGCCAAAAAACTTCAATTTCATGGGGACTTTAAAAGGAATGGTTTACCCAAAAATCAATTCTGTTCTCATTTACTCACCCTCATGTCATTTCAAACCTCTATGACTGATTTTCTTCTGTTGAACACAAAAGAAAATATTTTAAAGAATGTTGGTAACAAAACTATTTAGGTTCTGACTGATTTGACCATTGTATGAACAGAAAGCTGCTTGGTGTGAACGTGACTTATGTGTGACCAGTGCTTTGTACATTGCTTGGCTATTGACAGTACACTTTTTTTGCTCACTTTATTTTGCCTAGATTTGCTAATGGTGACCGCACCTTAAGACAGTGATATTAAATAGCAAATTCAATATAAAACTTATTTATAAGGCCTAGACCACAAAACCAGTCATAAGAGTTTTTTTTAAATTGAGATCAATTTTATACGTCATCTGAAAGCTGAATAAATAAACTTTCCATTGATTTATGGTTTGTTAGGATTGGACAATATTCGGCCAATGTACAAGTTTGGAAATCTAGAATGCGAGGTTGCAAAAAATCAAAATATTGAGAAAATCGCCTTTAAAGTTGTCCTTAGCAATGCATATTACTAATTAGAAATTAAGTTTTGATATATTTACAGTAGGAAATTACGAAATATCTTCATGGAACATGATCTTTACTTATCCTAATGATTTTTGTCATAAAACAAAAATCAATAATTTTGACCCATGCAATGTATTGTTGGCTATACAAACATACCGGGCCTTGCTACTTACGACAGGTTTTGTGATCCAGGGTCACATATAAAGGGTTTTCTTTCTATAATGGTTTTCTATAGGAAAACGCTGAACATGAAACTTGTGTTGGTTCATACTCTGGGATCATCTGCTTGCCTGGACATAGTATGTTTTATTAATAAGGTAAGGTATTGAGTTTGGTCCTCTAATATCACCGTCTCAAAGCCACATTAAGTGTTTTCTTTAAATAGTTTTCCGGCATGTTGCATTTATATTCTGGGTGCATCTGCTGTATATAGTAGGCATCATCAAGAACATGAGTACTATTTAATATCACTGTCTTAGTACATTAGTACTTAGTACAAAGTGGCTGGCAGCAGAAGAAAGCCTTGTTTTGCCCTCCAGACGGGCATTCCCAAAAGACTGTGACGTCATGTGAAAACTATGGTTAGCAAATGGTTCATAACATTGGCAAATTTTGACCTCTGCAAATGTTTACAGATTGTAAGCTCGAAAGTAGGTGTTTGTGTACCTTTCTGTGCGTCAAACACAAATCTTGCAATCTAGGATTTCCTCTAACAAGTGTGATTTTTATCTCAGTGTCATGCTGTCAGAATCTGCAGTGAGTTCAATCCCCCGAAATGAATGAATTGGCTGTGGCTGCACGCTTTGCCAGAAAGACAGGCGAGTTCATTTAATCAGATTTTGTCGCTGTCGTTTTGAAGGTAGCTTATAAGCCGTTTAATAGATTGCCCTTCTTGCTGAAACAGTTTTCATTTCCTGACACCTCCCGGTTTGAGAAATGGATGTGGCCGGAAACTATGTTGCTGTTTGCAATTGACACAAAGCTCAATCCCCTTCATTACAGGAGGTGGAAATTTTAGATTTGTCATCAGGGGTCCCTGTCAGGCGCTGAGGAAAGCCAGATCAATGAGGCCTCAGCATTGAAAGGGTTGTGAAATCAATCTGCCTCTAGAGTTTAAGCCTTCTGAGTAATGTACTCTCACAACAACGGCAAGCTCTTGGAGAAAAAACATTTAAGAATTTATGACGAATACATTAGTATGTGCTATGCATCAATACCTGCCTCATGCATACATGCCTGCTACATCTTCAGATATGAAGCAAACTAAATCAATACTTTGCATGAACAGCCTGAGAACCTTTAATATTATGTTTTCATACTGTGACATGAAATGTTTTGAGGGCGAAATGCAACATAGCTATTAACAACCGCGCGAGCGCTGAGGATTTAACCGTAAAAGGCGATTTTGATAAGTAACCAATTGAAGGCTGGTGACAGGCTTTGCCTTTAGGGGTGAAATGGCTTTAACATTAGCTTATTAAAATTATTCATGAGGAAGTTGTGTTTAATGAGGACTCCCACACCTGTCGTTATTGAAGCAGCGATAAAAGGTTTAAACTGAGGAATGTATTAGTTGTGGAAAAGGAAAGGCGGCTTCAGAGGGCATGATTGCAATAAGAAGCGCTACCACCCTAAACCTAATAGTAGGATTAAAACCTAAGTTTGACTTTGGCTGAAAATCGGAAGCATCCTAGTGGATAAACAGATTCTTTAAGTAGTAATTGACATTTCATCAAACTAAAAAGACCAGATTAATACAAATAAAGCAACATGATGTTTTTTTAAGCAGCCCATTTATCACACATCCTCTTATCCTCTTATCCAGAAATGGATAATGCCACACTGTATTGTATTGTCTGAATAATAAACTGTATTGGAGCGGACGCATAGTACTGATTGAACCCAGAATATTACCAAAGTGTACACATTTTATCTCGAGATTAGTCTGAATCTATTTTTAGCACAACTGCTGAGGATGTAGATGAGGGGAAGTAGATTAGATGGAATTGCTCCTGGGCTCTTGGAAAAGAACATGCTCTTTTAAGCCCAAAAAAGGGCATGCGTGGCAGTCAGAAACACATGGCTAAGTCTGCTAACCTCACAGAGGTGTTCAGAGACACTAAGATCACCATTGTGACAAATTATAGTAACCTAAGAGCCCTTCTTTGCAGGCTTTTCCCTTAAGGTATGAAGAAATTGATATTATTTTTATGGTGCTAACCTACATGTCAGTCAAAATGATGTTTGAGGGGAGCGTGGGATTTCCTCTATTTTTACATTACCCTTGTCATTATATAACACGCACTTAAAGGTTAACTTTAAAACATTTATTTAAATTAAATAAAAAAAAATATTAATCTGCCATTTAGCAGTTATTTGACATAGCATGAAGACAATATTCATTTTGCCTTTCTTGGTTTTTGTGTCTTTATATCATTCAATTAAATATTTAGCACACTCAAAAAAAATGCGGGGTTAAAAATAACAATTTCTGGGTTATTCGGCAACCTAGAACAGTTCATAAACAACTATTTTTTTTATTCAATGTCACGTTAGTCTTTTACAATCATGAAATTTCATGAAATTTTTTTTAGGACATGGCAGGAGCAGCAAGAGCAGTCAATGGGAATCTGTGGGAAGAAAACTGCTATCAGTTGACTGTTCCAGTTTTTTTAATGACTTATATTCATGACTTATCTTATATTCATGTTTGAAAAGTTACATCAAACACAGCTTTACCTTGTGCCTTCTTGTCTGTCAGACATTTAAGTTTCAACCCGTCAAACGCATAACACGTCCACAGCTGCAACAGTGGCACACTAGATCAGTAGCGCTCCTATTGTAGTCAGTGGAGTACACAGAAACTTTGTTACATATAACAGTGAAGTCGCGTCATGTTTATGCTCTAGTCACGCATTCGTTTGGCAGAAGATGAAACTCCATGGTGTCACCGGTACATCGTTCGCTTTGAGTGTGGATCCGGTGAATGCTGCATTTGTAGAAGGCTAGTGTTGCAAGCAGACATTAGCTTCGATGTATATTTAAACAAAAAAAGGAAATATGTGACTATTTATACAATAATAAATTAATTCTGAAAGTTTCCTACCAGCACCTGAATAAAAATGTTAAAAACAACCCTATAAAAGAACCAAGCATTTAGATTAATAAAAAAACAGCATTTCTAGAGTGCAGAAAAACTACCCAGCACCTGGGTAAAAATGTTAAAAACAACCCAATAAAATGTCCCAGCAGGCTGAACCCAGCATTTGGGTTAAAAAAATAACCTAGCATTTCTAGAGTGCAGAAAAACTACCCAGCACCTGGGTAAAAATGTTAAAGGGGTCATCCGATGCCCATTTTCCACAAGTTAATATGATGCTTTAGGGTCCTAATGAAAAGTTTGTAATATACTTTGACTAAGGGTATAGTTGTATAGTTTGGGGGAAAATTGCACTTGGGGGGGGGGGGGGGGGTGGAACAAGATAACACCTGCAAAGAAGTTCGGCAATTACGGCTTATACTGGATGTGTCTGAATGGTTAGTAAACTTAATGTCACTTTGATTTATCTTTATATGTACTGGCAGGGTAGCGTACTGAGAGAGATAGGAACGCGATGTGTTTACTGTGTTTACTGTGGTAAAGAGACGAACGTGGTGTGATTACTGTGTTTACTGTGGTACAGAGCTGAACGCGGTGTGTTTACTGTGGTACAGAGCTGAACGCGGTGTGTTTACTGTGGTACAGAGCTGAACGCGGTGTGTTTACAGTGTTTACTGTGGTAAAGAGACGAACGCGGTGTGTTTACTGAGGCATAGCTGATTGAACAAGAGCAAAAAAGTGATCGGTTAACATAACTTACCCCGTCCTTATATTGAAATACATAAATGTGAGTGTTAAAGTCTTTACTCATGTGCAGTTGCGGGCTGTAAACACGTTTGCAGGTATTGCGTTAAGGTTACATCTTAATCATTAACAGACTCCGTTTTAAACCATCTAGCATTACAAAGCTAAGCTTTATACTGACCCTCGTTTATAAAGCTGTATGGTGAGAAATTATTCGTGTAAACATTAACCCATTTAGGCAGATCGGCGGTCACATTCCCTCAGTGCTGTCATTTTACACTCGGGGCGGGTCTATGCTAAAACACTGCTGTCTATCAACTATCGCAGGAGCGGCCTCTGTCGGTGTTACACCACAACGACAGGCATCTGAGAACGGCTCGATATGAGAAGGGGTAAATTATTTTACTAAATTAAAAGAAAACTACTGGGCGGATCTTTGTCATTCTAGGGTGGTTGTGTACACACACTCCTAACACACATTTCTGTTCAAACAGCTTGTAAAAGTGCATGTGGCACCGGATGACCCCTTTAAAAACAACCCAATAAAATGTCCCAGCAGGCTGAACCCAGCATTTGGGTTAAAAAAAAATAACCTAGCATTTCTAGAGTGCAGAAAAACTACTCAGCGCTTTGGTAAAAAAGTTAAAAACAACCCAATAAAATGACCCAAAAGGCTGAACCCAGCATTTGGGTTAAAAAAATAACTTAGCATTTTTAGAGTGCAGAAAAACTACTCAGCACCTGGGTAAAATGTTAAAAAACAACCCAGTAAAATGACCCAAAAGGCTGAACCCAGCATTTCAGTAAAAAAAAAAAAAACCCAGCATTTCTAGAGTGTATATATCTTCAGATTAAGGTTTGTTTTTATCCCTAATAAATCTACTCTTCCCATAAACAATTACATAAACTTCACTGAACTAGTTGTTTTGTGTAACGTGATGTTATTCCTTAATCTAGGCAGAAAGTTGCTGCCTAAAACAACAGGATAACACAGAGAGCTTTGAAACGGCAAGTACTTCTCTCCTCTTGTCAGGCATTCTCCCTCCGGGCCTGTCGGCTTGACTCCCCTTCTGACAATCAAAGTAAAGGAGAGAAAAAGCAAAGCTAATGTCTCCCTGTCCAGAGGGCTGTTTTGTCTTGCAAGTGTATCTGCCTGTTTAATGCTAATTCAAAGCATGTCAACATTAATTAAGCGTTTCAGCGTCTTAGGAAGTAATTAAGTGGAGCCAAATCAAAAACACATTGTAACACAAAACGCAAATAAAGCGAAACAAATCTGTCTTTCCGTATCTTCCCATCAGGTGAATCCACGGCAGGTGACGGCACATTTCTTAGATACCAGGCAATGTTTTTGCTTGTACACTGTGACCAATTGCAGAAAATCTTTTCCTCTTATCACACTTCTGAATTATTCATATGTGTGCAAGTAGGATAGCTTGCTATAGGGAAAATTGCTGTGTCAGAAGTGTAAAATTGTCCTGCACAGTGAGAAGGCAGTCTCACTGTCTTACATTATATAACAATGCATGACAATAGGTTCATGATCAAAGATCACACAGTTAAAGATCGGCACGCTTAGATGATAGTGACCATGCAAGGCTAACATGGTCACTCACATTCACAATGAACTATTATAGTGCCTTGTTTTGTGTTATTTCTCAGTGAATCAGTAGAAATTACAGGTGAGGTGTGTGTATATTCTTAAATTTTTGTTATTGTTCAAATATGTTTTCAAACACTGGAGGAAAGCTACCTTGCATACTCACAAGATCTTGTCCGCTGTCTGATGGCTGGACCATAGCACAGAAGGATGTGGGGTGTAACACTCACTGACATTTTCGCTGACTGTGAAATTGAGAAATTCACCTGGCATAAAGTACTCATACATTCATACACTCATACATTCACCTTCCCCTCTGTCCAATGTGTTGTCGAGCCTATCTGCTAATGTTACATGGATTGATTCCCCATGATCCAGTTTGTCTTATTTGAGAGGACATTGGTAATCTAGGAGCATTAGCAGATTGACAATCACTGGCAGAAAGCCACGCAGTTGCTCCGTGTACACGACACTGCTCTAAGCTGCAAATAAGTTCAAGACCCTCAAATAGTCTGAGATTGAAGGGGAGGCCATAAAGCTTTTTTTATGCACTACTGATTAATACTTTCCAGTTTAGGTTAATTACATACTAGAGAGGCTGGTCACGATTCTCATGATGCAGCACTTTGCATTTAGTTGGAATGTTTTATTTGTAGTGTGCCTTTTTCTGTACTTGAGAAATGTAATATAAATCATAACTAGGCATTTAATTACCTTTCAGATTTTTTTGTTGCCAACTATCTTATGATACAGCACACTATACGAAACAGGTGCGGACTCTGTAAAAGGATTAGTTAACTTTCAGAATAAACATTTCCTGATAATTCACTCATATCATCCAAGATGTCTTGCTGAGGAAAACATTCCAGGATTTTTCTCAATATAATACACTTATAATTTTTTCCATATAATGGACCTAACGGGTTGAAGGTCCAATTTGCAGTTTCAATGTAGCTTCAAAGGGAATAATGGTCTTATCTAGCAAAACGATCTGTCATTTTGTAAAAAAAATTTCTGTACTTTTTAATCACAAATGCTCGTCTTGTACTAGCTCGACTTCATGCATTATATTATGCAAGGTGATTACATAAAAAAGCTAGTGCAAGACGAGAATTTGTGGTTAAAAATTATATAAATATATATTTTTAAATTAAATTGACCGATCGATTCGCCTTTGAAGCTGCATTGAAACTGCAAATTGGACCTTCAACCTGTTGGGATCCCATTGAAGTTCACTACATGGAGAAAAGTCACGGAATTATAATTGATTTTTTGAGAGAAGAAAGAAAGACATGAACATCTTGGATGACATGGAGGTGATTTAATTATCAGGAAATTTTTATTCTGGAAGTGAACTAATCCTATATGATGAAAAGACAAAGTAAAACCTATTATATAAAGGTAGTAGGTAAAGTGCCATGTAGGAGTAACATATTGGGCTTTTAAAACTGTTGCTATAAACCAGTGGTTCTCAAAGTGGGGGGCGCGCCCGCCAGGGGGGGCGCGGGCCATCAGCAGAAAAATAAACGTAAACAGCCAAAGGATGTAATGAACGGGAGATGGATCGGTGTGTGGAAGAGAAGAGAAAACCATAGATGAATTCGCACAGACCCAGGCAGGTGCTGGTCATTCAAAAGCTCAATGCAGGGCTTCTAATTTAAATGGCTGTACTTATAATAGAGAAAATAAACATCTTGTTCATGTACTCATATTTTAATTAATTCCTGTCCCTTGCTTAAGGCGTAAAATAAATATAAAAAAGGCTTTCAGAATCAGCCCATTTGCTTGTAAAACATCTGCAACCAGAATCAGCCATGAAGAATCAAGATCGACACATTACTAAAAATAAATTGGGTGCTCCTATATTTTTTTTGTGCTCAAACTTTTTTTACGTGGTAGCACTGTAAAAAAGTTAATTTCAAGCCCTGCTATGCCTTAGGACAGCATGAATCCTACAAAAAATATATATATGAATAAATAAATAACATACAGAATTATAATAATAACAGTTATTCTCCCTGTGCTTTTTTTTATATTTCAAGTGTTGCATGTGTTTTTCTCCTGTAGCATTTTTTTTTTTTTTTTTTTAACTAAGAAAGCATTAATTTTTCATTAAGCTTAGTATAATCATTTATTACTCTTAGGTGGGATAGGTATTTTTGGGAGGGGGGCGCCAGATTTTTTTAAAGGTTTAAAGGGGGGCGCGACCAAAAAAGTTTGAGAACCACTGCTATAAACAGTGCTATCTGGAATGTGCGCATTATTGCTGGAGATAAAACAAATCGCTGCCATGATTAGAATCAAGATTTAATATTATGTACTTTGTACATTGTGTCATGTCTTTGAGTTGTTTTGTCACCTGTGTGAATAGGCCTACTTCAGGATACTGTATACTTTACAAACTAATATCCAACTGTTTTGATATTATAATCACTTATATGACATTTTCTAAATGCATGTGAGTGATTCACCTATGTATGTTTTTTTTTTTTTTTACCATGTAATTATAAATCAAAATGTCATAATCAATTAGCGATATATGCCGGATATTTCCAATCATTTGGTCTGCTTAAACTGTGCCCCTTTTCTACAATCAATTGCAAGCTTGTATTCTAATCTGCCTCCATTTGAGTGCAACAGTCAAAATCTAATCAACAACTGATGGATAGAATCAAGTCCCTGCCCATTTGATTTTGATTTTCGATAAGCCGTTTCAAATGGAAGTAAAGATCTATAGCTTCTAGTGTTTCATTGTGACTTTAAATGTGTAGAAAATTATAACAATAATTAAACCTGAGTATGGTAAAGGAGAACTAGAAGCATGTCGGAGCCCTAATCAGATGACGGCAACCATGTTTAGGCCTTAGGCCTTTTCTCACAATATATGTACATGACCTCAATCATTTTTAGTGATTATATTTACATAAAATTTAATGTCACATGTTTTTGCATTCCACTTGCAGAAAATCGAACCCCATCCAAATTTTGTTTGACGGATGAAAGTTTTGGAGGCAGTGTGTAAACGTGATTGCTGCAGCATGCGGTAGCATTAATTTTTTAACATGCAAAAATTTCAGACGAAAGTGTGCAACGACCTTTACTTTGCACTTCTCATTAGAAAAAGTTTATTTACTATTTATTCAAGTTTTTCAAGGTATCTAATATTTTGATACTTAATTTCCATAATCTAAACATTCTTAAGAATTAAAAGTTTGTTGTCATTTGAAAGTGTGTAGGCCTTCTTGCATTATTCAGTGGCATAAAATAGTATTAAAATGACAATAATATCGCTTATTGCAATTATTTCTGGAACAATATATTGCACAACAAAAAGTTGTTATCGTGACAGGCCTAATAACGTTTACACACTGCCTCCGTAATTTTCGTCCATCATAAAATAAATTCTGATTGGGTTAAATTTTCTGCATTATTCGCATCCCTAACAAGTACTTTGAGAGGCCACTGTACAAGCAACGGGCAAAATCCAGAATGGCCTCTGACAAGTTGATCCACTTTGTCTCGCAGCACAAAACGCGAAAGGTCAGAATAAATTGGTACATGGAAGTTTTAATATGTGGCTCCTGTATCGCTATCAAAATCGCTCGCGGTAATCTTGCAACTCTTTGATAAAGAGGTGGATTTCTTCTTCCACTCTACGCAGTCTCAGGATTGGATGAACCCAAAAGTTTCTCTTTTTTTCTCTTTTTAAAAAGAGAGAAGACAACAAAATCATCCTCACTGCTTGGATTCATTAAAGGAGTAGTTCACTTCCAGAACAAAAATTTACAGATAATGTACTCACCCCCTTGTCATCCAAGATGTTTATGTCTTTCTTTCTTCGGTCATAAAGAAATTGTTTTTTGAGTAAAAACATTTCAGGATTTCTCTTCATATAATGGATATGTATGGTGCCTGTGAGCTTGAACTTCCAAAATGCAGTTTAAATGTAGCTTCAAAGGCCTCTAAACGATCCCAGCTGACGTAGAAGGGTCTTATAGTGAAACGATCGGTTATTTTCAAATTGACAATTTATATTTTTTTAACCTCAAATGCTTGTCTTGTCTCGTCTCTGCGATGTGCATGCGTAATCTGTGTAATCCGGGTCAATACAGTTAGGGTATGTCGAAAAACTCTCACCTTGTTTTCTTCTTCAACTTCAAAATCACCCTACATCACTGTTTTACCTTTTTTTTTGTAAAGGGCGTTTGATCTTCTTGTATGTTCACTTTGTAAACAAGGGGTCGGTACTTCTGCAGCGATGTAGGACGATTTTGAAGTTGGGAAAGAAAATGAGAAGGGTGTTTTTCAACATACCCTAACTGTCTTGAACCGGAAAAACAAGTTCACACAGACCTACCAAGACGAGCATTTGAGGTTAAAAAGCATAGAAATTGTAAATTTGTTTTCGAAAATGACCAATCATTTTGCTAGATAAAACCTTTCTACTTCGGCTTGGATCATTTAGAGCCATTTAAACTGCATTTTGGAAGTTCAAACTTGGGGACACCATTGAAGTCCACTATATGAAGAACATTCCTGAAATGTTTTTTCCTCAAGAAACTAAATTTCTTTACAACTGAAGAACGAAAGACGTGAACATCTTGGAGGTGAGTAAATTATCTGTAAATTTTTGTTCTGGGAGTAACCTACTTCTTTAAATTTTAACAAATTTTTAAGATGACTAATGCGAAAAAACACAAAATTTTTGGACTCGGTGTGCAAGTATCTTTACATATACTGCTTCAGGTGGAATTGGGATCTCTGTTGTTACTACTATAAAGCAGGTTGGTCTATTGTCTGAATGTGTTTGAATTTATCTATAACACTTGTATATAATTAAAGGAAGGAATTCACTTAGGCGAGAATTGTCAACTACTACTACAGAGGCCATTCTGAGCAGCTTCCGCGATCGGGCTCTCCTTATTGATTTAATTAGCTTTTTATGTTGGATGGGATGCCAGCAGGCAGTCGAACGACCAACTGTTATTTCACTCAGAAACTTGGCAAAAGGTCTAAATCCATAATGAAAGTGCACCAAGCTGCACAATGAGAAAATTAGCTTACGGTATTCACCAAAGGTCAAAGTAAATGAGGAGAAGTGTTATGAAAAATATCCACAGACATTCCTATCTGGATGGGATTAGATTTCAGCGCTGTAGCACGAGCTGTTTGGAACATTTAGCAAGCAAATTATTAAAAGTCGAAAATTAAAAGTCAATGACTATTATGATGATCCAACACAGTGTAAATCCTGAGTAATAAAAGTTACTTTAAGACACACAAATAATGTGTTTTGAATATACAAATAAAGAAATGGTTGATAAAAGCATTGCATGTGTAGAACAGAAGATACTACTGAAGTCACGTAATGTTTCTTTCTAGCTCGTGATCTTCCTCTTGCGCATCCAGCCCAATGCCGCTGGCAAATGTCAGGAGTTGTGGTGGAATGTCAGGAGTCATGGTCTGGCTCCACCACATCCCCTCAACCGAACGGACAGGACGTGCTCGCAGGTCTGGCCCTGCACCAGGCTCCTAGCTTTAATTAAAGAGGGCTTTAGGATGTGTGCCAGAGACTTTGGAGAGTCGCCTTCATCGATCACCCTCACCGTCTCATCTAGCTTTCCACACCCCCACAGCTTTTGAATCATCTTTGTACTCTCTTAGTTTTTTTTTTTTTTTTTCATTTCAGCACTCATCGTCATTGGATGATGGAGTGATGTTTTCCCTGTTTGAGTATGACTAACTAGGTAGGATGGGGGAAGCAGCAGTTGCCTGCAGGCTCTGCACTGACCTTTGCTCGGATGCACTTTGTCATGAGTGTGGATGAGCCGCCCACAGGGATGGAGGCCCACGATTGCTCCCTCCCTTTGCCTGCAGACTTTCCCAGTGTAGAAGAAGAACGGAGGCCCTCCCTACCTGCGCTTGCGATCAAACGCAAGAGGTCTGTGGATAGAAGTGAGGTATAGAGTGGGGGTTTCAGTTAAATCCAAGGCATCTAAATATCTGTGAAATCAAAGCCACTTCTTGCTTGTGTAATATCTGATAACATTCAAGTACGAGGGAATCAGCAGATGGTACTGCAACCGAGGAGAGAGCGAGAATAAAAAAATGATGAGCCCATACTCTAACTGAGCGGTAAGAATTAGTCTGGAGTTGAAAATTCTCGTAAATTACTTAAAAGTCCCTGACTTTGCTCCTTCTGTGGCAGGCTACCAAAAAAATGTGCAGAGCTCAAGTCAGATGGAATTATTGTTTGTTTTTTATATCTGGCAGCCTGTCAGTCATCTTATTTTAAAATCAGTTTTGCCCAGGCAATCCAGAGCCATGTAACTCCATTAAACAGGAGAGCAGGTACAAAAATAGCCTAATCTAATAGGCCTGGTTTGCTCTGCCTTCATGAGGCCGAACCTCTGATATCTGTCTGCTGCTTCTTTATCACAGACAGGAGACACTGCTATTCACAGTATACAAGTTACAGGTACTCGCATCAAACTTTTACATCCATGCTTTTAATGTTGGATGTTACAAGACTTTTCTGGTGAAACTTTTAATGAGCTAATGCACATTATGTCCAGTGATTTAAGTGCATAAGCTGTTTAAACATTGATTGATTACATTTTGCAGCCTAAGGGATGCATTTGCAAGTAACTGATTACATGTAATCTGGATTAAGTTATCAGATTCCAAAAATTAGGTCTTGTAATTAGATTAAATTTCATTTTAAAATACTTGTAATAAGGCTGCAGTTACTTTTTATGGATTACACGATCATATATTATTTAAACAATTGCAATAAATTATTCATAATTTATTGATTCTCCCTAACTCCTGTTTTTCATCTTTTAAATTGTTTTTTCTAAAATGGCCTACTGCTTATATGCATTCAGAAAGTCTTCAAGTTTTGTCAAATTCACACAAAGATCAGTCATTACTCAGCTGGCGACACAGCATTTGACCACTGATTTACAGAAATCATTTTAGGTTTAAAGGGGTCATCGGATGCAAAACTCACTTTTACATGTTGTTGGTATTTTTATCTTTAAAAGTAATATCCCCTTTTTAAAATCAGGTCATTCTCAGCTTCTTGTCAGTGTGACGACACACCGACAGAGGCCGCTCCGACGATAGTTGACATGAGCACCTTACCTTAGACCCGCCCTCACCAAGCTCAAATAGTCAGACTCCGATCGCCATTGTGTCAACTCAGATGCAAAGGAAGACTCTAATTGAGTGATTGAGGTGTTCTGTTGTTGATAGTAATAATGAACATAACAGTCGTCATATGCTCCCGACATCTTAGCCACTGAAGACACAGAGGATTAACGTTACTTTCATTTTTTGAAAGGAAAGCGCCGATCCCGATCTACACATGCGTCTATGTTCGTGCAAATCATTCGTGATGCAGCTTCACCCACAGCAGAAGTGAGTATAAGGGTTTTTTATGCATCTTTGCAAATGGCCTTTCTTAATAATGTGCTAGTTAGCAAGTTTCACAGCTAAATGCGGCTGAAGTAAACATTACGGCTCGTCATCCCACAACAGAGAGAGGCGGGGTGAGCAGAGCTCATTAGCATTTAAAGGAACATGCAACAGAATAGTTTGTTCTAAAAAGGGCTAATTTTGTCAAGGTAAAAAGTGTTTTTTACACTACCATTGAGAAATTTTAACCAAAGTATGTTATAGACCTCTCATTAAGACCCTAAAGAATCATATTAACTTGTGGAAAATGGGCATCCGATGACCCCTTTAAGAAGTGTTTCAACATTGCATCAGCTACTGATACACACATTGATTTTTATTTGAATTATCACTCTGTAGATTATTTAGATTAAAATAAATATTTTAATAATTAAGTTTACCATTTGCATGTTTATTAGTTTTTTGACATCAGTTATGGTCACATGACATACAGGTAAACAAATATAACAATATTTAATTTTTAGTATGTTTTTTTTTCTTAATTTTGATTGATTTTAAAATATTTTAAGTTAACAATTTTTTCTGATTTAATTAATTATTATCTTTTTTATTAAACACATAAACCCCCTGCAGCTCCTTCACAAACACTAGCTTGGGAAACCTTGATGTAATATGTAACCCTGGACCACAAAAGCAGTCATAAGGGTACATTTTCTGAAATTGATATTTATACATCTGAAAGCTAAATAAATAAGCATTGATGTATGGTTTGTAAGGATAGGACAATATTTGGCTGAGATACAGCTGTGAGAAAATCTGGAATCTGAGCGTGCACAAAAATCAAAATACTGAGAAAATCGCCTTTAAAGTTGTCCAAATCAAGCTCTTAGCAATGCATAGTACTAAACGTAAATTAAGTTTTGATATATTCACGGTAGGAAATATACAAAATATCTTTATGGAACATGATCATTACTTAATATCATAATGATTTTTGGCATAAAAGAAAAATGTTTCATTTTGACCCATACGATGTATTTTTGGCTACTTCTATAATGTTTAATGCACTTTATGTTGTTAACAACAACAAATGCAATATATATTCTTACTTTTTATATCAATATGGTACAAGATAATCCTATTTAAATCAATGTGATAAACGTGTTGGCTCAAAAGTAATCTAAAAAGTAGCCTGATTATATTACATAAAATGTCTAATGTAATGGATTATGTTACTAACTACAATTTTTGTCATGTAATTTGGAATGAAAACTCATCTTTGTGTTGTTCCAATCCTGTTTGACTTACTATTTTGACTAAGCAGATATTTTAGAATAATGTGTCTGTTTTTGTTCATTTAATGGACTGATTGACTTTCATTGTATGAACAAAAATGTACAGAGACTTGTATCTTTTGCATCAACACATAGATAAGTAAATGATTTAGAATTTTCTTTTCTGTGGGGAACTATCCTTTTAAGAGTGTAAACACCTCCTTATTGGATCACAGTGTCCCTACATGCATTCCCTACAGATGCACAAGGGTCCAATTATTGAGTTCGCTCAAGCTAGACGCTCTTTGCCACTGGGGGTCATCTCTTTGGGGCAGCCATCATTTCTCGGTAAACACATAGCATGTGTTGGGCCATTTGAGACTAAGGAGTCTTCTGAGGACATACCTTCCAGGCAGACAGTACACTCATTATCAAATATTAGTCATTTCACTCTTTGCTCTAAGTTATCAGACAAAGAGCATGGGCAGAGGACACAGAGAATCTTACAAGCAGACAGATTTTATATTGAAATAAGAGAAAATAAAATCACATACTGTATGGTGTTTTAATGCAAGTATTACAGATGTGTAATCATCCACAAATAAACAAGTCTACTTTGACATTTAAATAAGGTCACTAAGGTCATCTTTGCACTCGTCTAGACCCATTGCCCTGAGGCTTTCTGCTTTCTTTATAATGTGTTTTGATTTCCGGGTGTGCCGTAGTTCATCAGTAAAGAATCTGACTTTGTAATCAATACAGGAGTTACTTTCTGCTCTGTTGAATTATTTCCACAGTTTCCGTGTTTGCGTCTCTTCCGTCCGTTCAAAATAGTGAGGCTTGGGTGCATCGATCAGGATGATAAACGGCAAGAGAGAAGCCCACATGAAGTTGCTGATGCATTGGTCTCGACCCAAGGGACAATTATTCAGTGATTTATTCTCCGAAGCGCCTGGCTAATACCTCACTCCTTTTAATTAATGGGAGGTTTGTGAGAATAATGAGAAATAACAGAGTGATGTTTGTGGTATTTCTACTGTGTAACAGTAGGGCTGGGCGATATGGCTGAAAACTATATCACGATATCAGTGTTTCATATCGGTCGATATCGATAATTATTGATTTTTTTATGACCCATTTAAAATAAGGACCAGGAGAAAAATATATTACATTCAAACATTTTTATTTTAAACTTAACCTTCCTCTGATCATAATCCCCTCAGTTATTAAGACAGAAATGTCAACAACCATGGAAAACTCAAATAATTAAAATGTAAACATAAGTCTAAAGTCACAATTTCATTGTCGATGAAGTGAATGGTCAAGCTAATGTATGGCCCAGAAGTACTGCTTGACCACAGGTCAGAGGTTGTTGCAAAGTACTTGGCTGATAATATTTATTTCTGCACAGATTGCTGGTTGCCAGTAGCCAACGTTACATCTTTCCCGGTACTTTAGCCTACTTTGTGTAATAACGAAAACATTCATTTCAGTGAAAAAATAAGTCCAAAACTTTCAACTTTTTGAACAATAGGGCCCTACAATCTTTTGCTTTTTTCAGAAATATTTGTTTTAATTTTTCTGATAATCAAATGAAAGCAAAATCACTGATTTATTTTTAAAAATAAAGATAATCGGAGCTTTACTGTTAAAATTAATACATAGGAGAAAAATTATATACAGTTATAAAAAGGTTTAATAATAATAGTATTTTCTCAACAATTAAGTGGTGACTCTTTTTATTTTATTTTTTATCATATATATTGTTTTATGTAAATTATTTAAATGTGAACATATAAACACCTACATACTGTACAAAGTAATACAAGATTGTTCTGTTACACCGTACTTTTATTTTGACAGGTTGCCGTGAAGTTTCAGTGTGTAATACAGTATGAATGATGCTAGTTTCACTAATGATACGGTAAAACTGACAAAAAGTGACAATCACAGCAGCTTTGGAGATGTATACTATTTATTGGAGTTTGTCTGTTCATATGAGATGCAAAGGCCAAAAATTAGCGTCACGTGTGCAGTATGCGTGTAGTGAAAATAAAACGCGTCTCTTCCATTCATACACAGAGGCAAACGGAACACGCAGGATACTTATTGAAACGGTCTTTTTGCATTTCAGTTTTCACAGACACTAGTCCATATCGCGATCGGAATGAATTAACAGACCAACTTTTGATTTATTGATCCAAAAATCGACGAATTCCGCCCTATAGTAAAGTCCTTTTTTATGAATGGAGTCCGCGATCCCGTCTGTGAGGAGACATTGTAAACGCGCGATCATGTAGAGACAGAAATGACATGCCGTCGTGTAAATAAGATTAATAACATAAGGCTATTTAGTTTGTTTAATACAACAACAAGGACCCGTTCTGTAGGAAAGATAACCTTTACTTCTATTGTGACCTGGCGCTATATAGAAAATAAAATTAACTGGACGTTAAAGGGGGGCTGGGCGGCCGACAAAGAATACAAAATATCGAACGTTTTATCGAACATATTTTTTATTGATATCGATCTCTTGTCTATCGCGATATATATCGTTATCGTTTTATCGCCCAGCCCTATGTAACAGTGTCACAGTAGCCTGGAAAAATCCAGACCCTAATCTATTAAGATTAAGGGTCTGGGATCGAGCAATGAAAACTGCCTAACTCGAGGGGCGGCACCAAGCATGCATTTGAAACTCTAACTGCACGCAATTGGATAACGCCACGACCAATCACAACAATACACGCTTAGCTACCAGCAGAGCTAAATGATGTTTCATTAACAAAGTTCGGGAGAAGCGCGTCAGATGCTTAAAGGTTGTATCAGCGATTTCTAGCCTAAAACATAAAGTGTCGATTTCAGCTTACCTTTCATCACGATCCGCTCGCTGCCTGCCCCATAAATTGTCTGTGAAAAAACCGCGTCTCTCTGGTCAGCCTAGGGTCCGAGATATGCCAAAAAAAACAATCGGCGCTATCAACACACCACAGATAACCAAACAGTGTTCCAACCAATCAGCGTCAGGGGTTTGGTGTTGTGGACTTTCCTACTGGTGCAGGGATGTGAGGGAGGCGGAGCGAACGTCCACAACACCAAATCCCTGACGCTGATTGGTTGGAACACTGTTTGTTTTTGTGTGGAAAGGTTGGTAGTACCGATTGTTTTTTTGGCATATCTCGGACCCTAGGCTGACCAGAGAGACGCGGTTTTTTCACAGACAATTTATGGGGCAGTCAGCGAGCGGATCCTGAAGAAAGGTAAGCTGAAATTGACACTTATGTTTTAGGCTAGAAATCGCTGATACAACCTTTAACGTAAACATCACAAGTCAATCAGCGCCATAGGTTTAAATACAGCTGACTCACCTCAATTCACTCGATGGTTTATCAGTAACCGTCCACCACCCCATCTCATCACTCCGAGTTCTCGCTACTCCTATTGGGGGGTAACGTACTCTGGGTTTCGGGGCCACTCCCGAGCTCGGAGCCCTTCACCGGACAGCACGCCAAACATGCACTACTATTCTCCGGCTAATTATATGTAAGCGTGAACTCGTGAACTGATAGATTAAACTCTTGCCGTATCCAGTCGGCAAAACAGCAAAAACGTCCTTCTTGCAAAGGAACGATTCGAGTTTTCGGTTTTCTGTTCCTCTTTTATATGGAAAGCCAAGTCTAACTCGTTCATTGTAGCGGCCAAAGCCGTTTCAAACAACTTGTTGTTCATCTGTAGCGACAGCGATCTTTCAAAGTTTACTATGATTCGAACGTCGCAGTGCTGTCATCATCAGTTTAGCTCGCCTCTGGCCCGCCTACATCAGATACACCGATTTGATTGGTTCCCACAATTGCTTACGTATTGCAGTAACCTGCATCATTGCTCGATGCCAGAGTGTCTTGCAGAGACAATTCAAATTGTGCTCTCGCGAGACCTCTGGATTTCCAGGGTAGTGTCACAGTGTACCAGGAATCTTTTCCATTGAAGTAATGCTGATTCTCGTGTTGGAGCCAGTGCTTAACTGGTAAGAATGGTAAACCTTTCTTCCTTAACTATGATTTTTGAGTTTTGAAAACATCTACTACATCTAGTTTAGTATTCATCTATGATTACCAGCTGATGTTGATGTAATGGGTAATACAGTTAAGATCAAAAGTTTACATACACCTTGCAGAATCTGCAAAATAAGAGGGATCATACAAAATTCATGTTATTTTTTAAGTAGTACTGACCTGAATATGATATTTCACATAAAAGACATTTACAAATAGTTGAATTTATACAAATGACCCTTTCCAAAAGTTTACATATGTTTGATTCTTAATACTGTGTTGTTACCTGAATGGTTTAGTGATAGTTGTTCATGAGTTCATTGTCCAGAACAGTTAAACTGCCCACTGTTGTTCAGAAAAATCCTTCAGTTCTCACAAATTCTTTCGTTTTTCATTTTTGTGAATTTGAACCCTTTCCAACAATGACTATATGATTTTGAGATCTTTTCACACTGAGGACTACTGAGGGACTCATATGCAACAATTACAGAAGGTTCAAAGTAGAGCCCTGCGCGGGACTGTTTTCTTCATCCCGCTCCCGCCCGCGCCCGCCGAATTTCTGACCATTACCGCCCGCTCCCGCAACGTGTGTGTTACACTCCCGCCCGCTCCCGCAATATGTATGTCCACTCCCGCCCGCACCCGCAAAACTCTGTGAATTTATTCCCGCACGATAATAGAAATGCATTGATTTTGCCTCTTCTCCCGTCCCGCAGGGGAAAAAACGTATTTGTATTGCTGTTATTAAAGAGATTCATGTTTGTTTCTTTCCCTGGCATGCATGTATTCTGACACACTGGTAGGGAATATTAGCCTGGGCTATCGGGGACATCTAAAACGCTTAGGCTACCGACTTCAAGTACTTTTTTTCACGTAATCGCCGTATGCAGCCAGAGGAGGGAGCGCCGCGCCACTCATTACAACACACAGACTAATCCAGCGCGTTGTGCCGTAGACAGGCTGTTAGAAGTACAGAACGGATTTGCATCGGGCGAGGGAAGAGGGGGGGGCACTGCGGGGCAGCCCAAACAACGGGAAAAAGGCGAGTGGACGGAAGAAAACTGGACAGGTTTTCCCGAAACCCCCTCTCGAAATCCCCCTGAAAAACAAGTTAAGCTGTCCAATGAATGGAGTTGCACTTTACTTTATTGGAATACCTCCGTATCCTGAAAAAAGTGCAAGACTTTTTTCCTCACTAACGCAAAGCGCGCTGAGCATCCCGATCCCGCAGTGCTTTTTTTAGCCGCCCATTCCCGCCCGCAGCAAAGTTCAAACTGCCCGCTCCCGCGAGATTTGCGTTGGGTCCCAATCCCAATGCAGCCCTCTAGTTCAAAGACTTACTGATGCTCCAGAAGGAAACACAATGCATTAAGAGCCGGGGGTGAAAACTTTTGAACAGAATGAAGATGTGTACATTTTTCTTATTTTGCCTAAATATATATATTTTTTCATTTAGTACTGCCCTTCAGAAGCTACAGAAGATATTTACATGTTTCCCAGAAGACAACATAAGTTAAATTTACCCTGATCTTCAAATCCCAACAGTTTTAAAGATATTAATAAATGTGGTTGTCAATCCCAAATACTGACCGTCAACAGCTAGAGTTTCAGAACAGATCTGAATCTGTGGCTCAATTCTCAAAGGTATTTAGACAGACAGGCAATCAGAGTGAGAGAGACTGTGAGGTATGCGGTGATGGAAAGCAAGAAACGAAGATCTAGAGGAAGGCAGAGTGAGAGAGAAGAGGCAGTAGCCTCGTATGTTCATGAGGGCAATGAACTTGTTAATTAGCCTTCTCCTGTGCATTTTTATAAGTACCATTAAAACCGCTCACTAATGCAGGGTGCCGCTATCAGTTCCCAACCAGAGAAAACTCATCCAAACTTTAAAGTGGTGGAAAAGGTAGAGCAGCCTGAAGCACTAATATGTTTCTGGATGAGACGGCTGTGTAATGGTCCAAATAAAGCGCCTCTCAGATATGGAATGATAAATGGAGTTGAGCAGAATGCTGCAGCCTTGTGATTGGGCAATCAGACTGTATTGGTGTAAGAGACCAGTATGAGAGTGATAACGGTCTCCTGGGGCTCCTGGGGACCCACTGCTCTGCACATTTTGTATGTCTCCCTTATCTGACACACTCAGTTCAGCACATGGATCTCTCTCCTAACGAGATGACAATCTGAATCAGGTGTGTTAAATAAGGGAGACACACAAAATGTGCAGAGCAGTGGGTCCCCAGGACCAGGATTGAAAACCACTGCTCTACATTAGGGACAGGTGGGATGGTTGACTGCTTGTCCAACAACTGACTAATTAACTAGAGAAGCCGTCTTTTCTAACCATAGAACGTACTCTGTGAATTTGCATCTTTAAAGGGAATTCCGGGTATTAAGACTTGTATGGCATAAATTATGTCTTTTGCTGAAATATGTAGTAGAAGATCCATGTGTCACGTATTGGTCGTCTTGTCATCATTAACTCTTGCACTACACATCATGGACTTCATTCCCCACAAGCCACTGCACTATCACTGCATTCACCTGCTCCTTGTTTCTCACTGCACTGATTACCGCTCACAGCTGCACCTTATCACACTGACTGCATTTAAGCTTCACACACACACAGCCACCTTGCGAAGTCTTATTGTTCCTCCTGGTCGTAATTCTGAGCGTTTCTTCCCGTGTTTGTTTTCCCGTGTGTTTGATTCCTGGACTCCCTCCCGTGTTTGATTCTTGCTGCCAGCCCCGACCTTTCTGCCTGTTTTTTGACGACGATTTCTGCCTGCCCCTTTGTGTTTGTTTGTTTGGTGTTATCTAAATAAATGCTGCGAATGGATCCGCACGTCTCTGACCCTCCCTGTGACACCATGAAAGATTTACGTTATTAAAAAATCCATGTCATTTTATACATATTTTGGACTATAAGGGGCGACTGGTGTTACCTGTTGCTATTTTTACGGCAACACAACCCAAAATAAGCAACTCAGAAAATAAAATAACTTGCTACATCGCGCAGCTTTTGGTTGTGATTTTCAGTTAAAGGGCAACAAAAGAAGTGATGTAAAACTTTAACGCTTTTACTAACGAATAGGAAGATGCCTGTGGATGAATAAAGCTTCCTAAAGACTTGCGTTTTTGTTCTCTCCACTTCATCCCTGATGCCTTTGAGGCTTTTAGTAGACCACAGATACTAAAAGAGCATACAAATGGCAGAGACAAAAACGCTAGATGCCATCCTGGCAGGATGTAAACATATTGATGGTTGTCATTATGCCACAGCCACTAAAGGATTTTCTCAGCGCAGATTTCACTCGATATCCAGGGACGTCTAGACTCCTTGTGGGGAACAATCTATGGTACGACATTTGGTGTAAGCCTACGCTCATATCCATCGCCACCTGTAAGCTCTAACATAAATCGTATCAGTATTTTATTTTTCTGAGATGTGTATTCTGAGATTTGTTGTGGTAAAAATAGCAACAGGTAAAAAAATTCTGTAAAAATTACAGTAAAAAAAATGTCAGCTGTGGTTGCCGAAATTTTACCGTAAAAAAACATTTTATGTTTTATGGTTTTAACTTAAATGTACATTTAAATACCGTAATTTCATTTATGGATATAATGTTAATATACCGGTATATTACCGTAAAATTTCATGCAGTGTCAATAGTTGTTCACTGTATATAGTAGGGGAACTTACCATTAACCATTTAACAGGTTTTTACTGTAGTCTTTTACCATTAGATTCAAAGCCATTTTTTGCAACCAATTTACATAATTGAAATAATGGTGCCCCCCATAGTCCAAAATATGTATAAAATGACGTGGATTTCTTTAAATAATGTAAATCTTTCATGGGTTTTTCACTACATATTTGAGTAAGGTATACATTAACGTTATATTAAGCCATACAAGTTTTAATACCTTGGGTTTCTTTTTCATTTACTTCCACTACAGGCATGAAAAGCAATTTTATAACAAATTTTATAACAACCGTGATCTTGCCGTATAACTGAGCTACAGATATGTACACATGTACACAGGTGTCTTTGGCCATCTTACTGTTTTGTGTTGATTATTTATTTATTTGTTTGTTTTCTTATTTACTTTTTTGCTATGAACTACTTTTTTTTTTTTTTTTTGATGGCAAGTGTAAAATGAAATGACAACTCTGCATTCTGTTGCTCTTCGTCTAGCTGTTTTAGGGCCTCCATAAGACCCTCTAGTTAATGCAGTTTTGCACATCTCTATTCTGCATATCCTCTTCCTTCATTTATTGTTCTGGTTCTGTGCTCTGCACGCTTTTTAACACTTTGTCTCTCTTCCAGTGGCTCCCTCAACTGTATCCCCCATAACGCCCTGGAGGAGAGAGATGGAGATCTTAGTACTGGGGACAGTAAGCTGTGCATCTGTGGTCTTCCTCCTACTGACTGCCATCATTTGCTACAAGGCCATCAAGAGGTAATCTCAATAGTTTTAGCTATTTTATATCAAACGTATTTAACTTTGTTTCTTGTATTAGTTGATCTTAATTTTTTCTAAAAAACATCTAAAAACAAAAACAGAAGTTAGTCAAATGTGTAATTTCTTTAACTTATTACAAATTTTATTTATTTTTTCATTTTATTTGGCCAATATCATTTTGGCCATGTAATATTGAATGCACAGCATTTTGGGCATTAAAGATATGTTTTGGTCATTGCCTCTGTTGGCGATTCAGCATAACAAGAGAGAATATTTTGAAAACTACAGAAAAAAACAACACATTTTTCAAAATCAAGAGAAGAAAAAAAAATCAAACACACTCTTAAAAATAAAGGTGCTTCACGATGCCATAGAAGAACCATTTTTGTCTAAATGGTTCCATAAAGAACCTTTAACATCTGAAGAACCTTTCTGTTTCAGGTTCTTCAGGTTCTTCAGATTATAAAAAAGGTAAGAAAGAGATGGTTCTTTAAGGAACCTTTAACTGAATGGTTCTTTTTGGAACCAAAATGGTTCTTCTGTGGCATTACTGTGAAGAACCTTTTAAAGAACCTTTATTTTTAGGAGTGCAGGCTTGGAACGACATGAGGGTGAGTAAATTATCACAGAATTTTAATTTTTGAGTGAACTATTCCTTTAGGTTGATGTTGGCATAGCACCATACAAGCCTACAGGTAAACAGAGAAAATTCCATTAGCGTTTATCTGTGTCAGCTTCATGCTTCCTTAATATAACAAGATAACAAGGCAAAAAGATGATATCTCCACTTCTTCTCTGAAACTTGAATTGTGAATGTTGTTATTTTAGTCTAGATGACATGCGGCTGTCGCCTTCCTACATTAGGAAAAACATTGGCTATGATTTATGGTTAGGAAAAGGAATGTGTTTTGCACTTATGGTGCAGAAGAAGGCATAAGCATTGTGTGGTGTGTCATCCTTAAGCTGCTCTTTTGGTTTGGTACCAGTGACATGCTGTCAAGGGAACAACTGAGAGGCCTGTCAAATCAGCCCCAGACAGGGAAATGGCCTCAGACAGTCCAAATCACTCACACAGCGAAAAAGGAAAGAGGCTCCCAGACAGTCTTTGATACATCCAGGGCTAAACTACAACAATTCGTGGATTTAGCAGATGTATTGCTATTTTGCATTGTGCTGTATCGTATTTCTTCTTTTATTTCTCTTCTAAGTATTCAAAAAAGTTCTCAGCTGTCATGTTGGAGTCAGTCAGCATTTTTGACCTTTTAATATATGCTATCACTATATCACTTTCTGAGCCATAGTGTTAACTCAAACATTTTTGGCTACACATCATTTTGTAAAAACCTGACCATGTAATAAAATCCCATTTAAAGACAAGGCAAGTCAAAAGAGAGCCACTGCAGCATTTTATCTGCATTAGTACAGCATGTCACTGGAACTTCTGACTATTTATCATGAGGATTTATCGCTGCAGGTGTTGAAGAAACTAAAGATTTCTTCACCTCCTCATATTTGTTTAAACCTTTCAAGTTTTTGGATAAACTATTTGCAAAAGTGAGTTCACACTTGGCTCAGGATTATGATGAATCGATGCCTTATCCTTGCGAACTGTTGCTATCATAAGCTGGTGTCCAACCATCCTCAATCATTTTAACCTTTAATCTCAACACTCCTAATTTGATGGGTCAACAAATGAGGCTACACTCTTAAAAAATAAAGGTGCTTTAAAGGAACACTCCACTTTTTTTGGAAATGGGCCTATTCTCCAACTCCTGCCGAGTTAATAAGTTGAGTTTTACCGTTTTGAAATCCATTCAGCCGTTCTCCTGTTCTGGCGATATCACTTTTAGCATAGCTTAGCATAGATCATTGAATCCTATTAGACCAATAGCATCGCGTTCAAAAATGACCAACGAGTTTCGATATTTGTCCTATTTAAAACTTGACTCTTCTGTAGTTACATCGTGTACTAATACCGGTGGAAATGCAAATCTGCGAGTTTCTAGGTTGATAAGATTAGGAACTATACTTCCATTCCGGCGTAATAGTCAAGGAAGTTTGCTGCTGTAATAAGGCTGAAGCAGGAGCAGTAATACCACGCAGCACATGTGCAAATGCTAAACTAGCTGGGAACTCATTTCTGATAATACTCCACCTGCTTCGGCCATATTACGGCAGCAAACTTCCTTGACTATTACGCCGGAATGGAAGTGTAGTTCCTAATCTTATCAGCCTAGAAACTCGCAGCTTTGCATTTCCACCGGTCTTAGTACACGATATAACTACAGAAGAGTCAAGTTTTAAATACAACAAATATGGAAACTCATTGGTCATTTTTGAACGCGATGCTATTGGTCTAATAGGATTCAATGATCTATGCTAAGCTATGCTAAAAGTGATATCGCCAGAACAGGAGAACGGCTGAATGGATTTCAAAACGGTAAAAATCAACTTATTAACTCAGGGGGAGTTGGAGAATGAGCCTATTTCCAAAAAAAGTGGAGTGTTCCTTTAAAAGGTTCTTCAGAGCGATGCCATATAAGAACCATTTTTGGTTCCACAAAGAACCATTCAGTCAAAGGTTCTTTAAAGAACCATCTGTTTCTTACCTTTTTATAATCTGAAGAACCTTTTTTAGCCACAAAGAATCTTTTGTGAAATAGAAAGGTTCTTCAGATGTTAAAGGTTCTTGATGGAACCATTTAGACAAAAAAGGTTCTTCTATAGCATCGTGAAACACCTTTATTTTTAAGAGTGTAGCACCAGGTGTCATCTATAAAACATCTAAAGGCTGGTTGCACGGCTTCCGTAAGCCATTTTTGGCGCATAGGAGTCTCATGCAAGTGGGGAGGGAGAATTTATGCAATAAGTTTCCTATAATAATAACTATATGCAACTATATGCGCAGTATAGCGCAAGCCTTTGTACCTTATTGCTTGTGATAAATAGTAAAAGCGTACTTAAAACATTAAGCACAGTTTCATTAAGCGTAGTTTTGTGAAAGGCTGTTGTATCTGCATCATAGCCATATATTTTAGCATGACTGGAATGCTTTATTAACGAATTGGCAGGCAGGGCCAGAACTGATTGCCTCACCCCCAAAAAACCAGAATCCATGTGATAAGCGTCAGTTGACTATATTTGGCCTGGTTCATGTCATCCTGAAGCTACTCTCATTAAATTGAAACGATTCAGATTTTCCAGTGAAACTAGTGGAGGTGGATCCAATCTGTTAATGTTAAAACATTCCAGTCTTGTGGAAATTAATCTTTTATTTATGAAAGCTGTGGAACATCCCCTCCTGGCTATTAAACGGGGACTTGTTATGAGCTCTGTTTTGGAATCATTTCACTTGGTGAATTCGTTTGTTACACATTGCCTCTTTTTCGCCTGAGAACTTGGTATAAGGAAGCCGGTTCCCAAAGGAAAACCCAGCTGGCAGCTATTTCCCCACTAATGAGCTTGCCCAGTCTGCCAAAATGAAGAGAGAGACATGTTAAATGCCTTCCTTTATATGCATGCGAACACATCATTTAGCTATGCCCAATGACCGATGCACCGCAAATGGTGCTTCTTCAAACAGTCGCTAAAATGTCCCAGTGAAGGCTCGGATTATTACCCCAATCATTGCTTTATGGCTTCTGCATGCTGAAGCCTGGTGTGGCTCACTTATTGTAATGAGTTTAATGGAATTAGAGGCACTGGAGGGGAAAGCTAAAGCAGTTTTGCTGAAAAGTTGCTCAGTGCATATAGTGAAGAATAGATCTTAGAGGGGAGAAATGCGGTGCTTCGGGATTTTTGACCGCTGTAAACGAATGATAAAGCATCCCGGTCATTGAACGGTAGTGTAATTATGATAACGAAGACTTTAAACAAAACATTCAGAACTCTTAGGATAAGATGAGCACACATAACTTCAGTTCATCAACTTTTTACCCCCCCCTCTTAGCTCTTCTGAACATGCAGCACTGTTAAATGCTGTCATGCATAGTTACAGTCAACACATCCTAAAATAACTTTTTGGGTGAACTTCAGTCACATTTGAAATGCTAATTAGATTTAGGCTTGTGTTTAAGGCTAAAATTGTCTGCAAAATGATGTGCTATCAAGTCTTTAGGGTAAAAATGTGCACATACACCATGGAAAACATCTCTTATTGAATAATATTTGAGTGTATGTGTTGCACTCGTGCTTGAGGGTGATAAACATTTCTAGACAGTACTACTGTTGGGCAACTTCTATTATGCAGTAGCTTTTGAACTCTCTAATTTAATAAAATAAATAATAAAAGAGCACACCAGGTTTTCATAAAAATGCTCTGGTTAAACTCAGGCACTTAAACTTTACAAGAAACTTTACAAGATGCCTAATAGGATAAAAATAAAGACCGAAAATACTTGCAAAGTGAGGGTTTGACAGTCAGCTTGATGTTTTTTTAAGCATCTTGTTACTTTTAAAGCTTTTTTGTAACAAACTGGCTAATACCACAAACCACATGTTTAAAGATTTTAAAGGGATATTACACAATAAAAAATGCTTTATTTAAAAGATTTTGATGAGATATGGGAGCAACATGAGAATATTTTGTTTAATAAATGTGTCTGTTTTCATCCAAAAAGAGAAAAATAGCATTAGTTTAATCCTATACACTACTATAATGTTTTTTTTTTTAAGAAATCTCTTCTGCTGACCAAGCCTGTTTTATTTGATCCAAAGTACAGCAAAAACAGTAAAATTGTCAAATATTTTTACTATTTAAAAAAACTGTATTCTATTTGAATATATTTGAAAATGTCATTTATTCCTGTGATTTCAAAGCTGAATTTTTAGCATCATTGCTTCAGTCACAGGATCCTTCAGGAGTCATTCTAAAATTCTGATTTGCTGCTCAAAAAACATTTATTATTATTAGTATTATGTTGAAAACAGCTGAGTAGATTTTTTTCAGGTTTCTTTAATGAATAGAAAGCTCAGAAAGAACAGGATTTATCTGACACAAATGTTTTGTAACCTTATGAATGTCTTTTATAATCACTTTTGATCAATTGAAAGCATCCTTGCTAAATAAAAGTATTAATTTTTATAATGTAACTGTCCATATATATATACACACACACACACTGATTTCAAGCTTTTGAATGGTATAATAGTGTATAGTGTTACAGAAGTTTTTTTTCTGATAAATGCTGATTTTTGGATTTTTCTATTCAAAGAATCCTGAAAAAAGTACTCAACTGTTTTAAATTGATGATAATAATAATAATAATAAAATATTATGGATGCACCGATCCTTATCGGCCGATCACTTGCGCGTTTTGTCAGTATATATACTACACACAGCCGTTGTTCACTGACGAGCTGCGCACATTCACACTGATAATGAACATTGATTTGCGCAGCTCGTCGGTAAACAACGGCTGTGTGTAGTATATACGGCTCAACGTGAAATCACGCACCTGATGGCATTTACCGCTGATTACAGAACCGGCTTTACTGACAAAACGCGCAAGCATGATCGGCCGATAAGGATCGGTGCATCCCTATAAAATATGTTCCTTGAACAGCAAAAAAAATAAAAAATTCACAAAACATTCACAATTTTGCTGTATTTTGGATCAAATAAATGCAGGTTTGGTGGGCTGAAAAGACTTTTTTTAAAACCAAAAAATCTTACTGTTCAAAAACTTTTGACTGGTAGTGTGTGTGTATCAGCACTTTCAAGATTGTTTATTTGTGATGATGTTTGTAATGCATCTTGGGGGAAACAATTAGTTAAATATTCTATCCAGTTTATTCAGATTTGATGGGGACATGACTGGATAACGGTAGATACAGCATAATTTACATTATCTATTGTACCGACAGTCCTGTGGAAAGAATCTCAGCCCACTCTTGTTTATTTTCAGAAGAAATGTATATATTCTGGTGCCTATTCCAAAGAGCCAGGTTATAAAATATTTACCTCTACCTGTAATGTTTTGTGTAGCTCCCTGCCATGTGTGTACTACAACTCATGTATTATTAAGGGCCAAGGCCCACATTTGGAGGTGAGGATGTGTCTGTTTTAGGTTCTGCAGTGATATTCAAGGCTTCTTTTCAATGAGAGAGGACAAAGTGAGACACTGAGCATTCAACCCTGTGTTCACCAAACATTAAATCTTGAGTGTATGTATACATGTTAAAACTTTAACATATTCAAAATTAGATAGGATAAGCTGAATCATATTTTCACTAGTTTTTTCAGGCATCTACACAGGAAGAGAATGCCTCTTACAAGTTATCGCTCGTTTCAGCTATGCTTCAGAACTTATCCTTCCAGATCAGCATTTATTTTAGTCTGAGAGACATTTCTGGCCCACATTTTCCCACAGGATTTATGTGTCGATCTCCGAGGAGAGGTCACGTAAGACCAAGGCAGCAGAACAGTGTGCTGAAATGTCTGGGGAATGGCGAGGACCTCTCAGGTGCTGCTGTCCATCAGTGAGAAAAGGTGGTAAAGAGAGCAGAAACTGAGCAAGGGAGAGTGTGCAAGTGAGCAGGCTCAGTGCTGATTCAGGGGAAAGATAAAGGAGTTTTTGGCTTCCCGTCCTGGCACGTTACATAAGCTGTGAGCGGTCCACAGAGAAACTGGGCGACTGTCAGGGCATCTGCACACGGTGCAGTAGAGCAACACGACTCGAGGGACATCCGCAGGACTGCTGGAGTCCATGAGCCTTCAGCAGGTTGGAGGGGGGACAGAAACAATCTCTCAGTGGAAAATTACTGTTTAGCTGAAAAAGCAAAAACACTGGTTTCATGCAGTGGACTTCCTGAATTCAGAAGACAGGGGTGATGTGATCAATCCAAAGAGCCTGATGAATCTTGACTATACATTATGGAGTCTGCATTTTTCATTTGCATCAAATTGTTCTTCATTTGTCCACCGGTCAAGCGTGTCAAATAGCTGAAGACCAGTCTTTAAGTGACCCAGTGCAGCAGCTCCACAGCTCTTCTTTTATTTATTATATGCTTGTATAATCTTTGTGTTCACTTAAGCTAATTATGTTCAATTTAATATGATGTCAACCTAAGGATTATGTGACTATTTCTCCCCGAGTGTTTATTTCTGAAAGGACTTTTTTTTTTCTTGCTGTCCTCCTTCAAAAATCAGATGAGGCAGAGTTTTTCCCATGTGTAAATCATGCAAAGCGAGAGGATGTCTTTATAGGAAAGCCCTGCAGCCTGGGGCATCTTGTGACAGATGGCCCCTGCAGAGCTACGGGATTGTCTCATCAGTCCTGCCCAAGAGACAGAGACTGTGTTTATCACAACAGATGAGCGCTAGCTACCTTTGAACATTTAATCAATCTCGACAAGGACTTATAGTCGAATCTTATAGTTAGTTGAAGGTATAGCTGTATTTGTTGCTAAAGGTTCGAAATGCTACAAGCTGAAGAGGAGCAAACAAGGCCTATGCCCATAATAATATGCTGTCTTATCAAACAGCAGACAAAATAATGGGATAATGCACACAGAAATGAAAATCCTGTTATTTACTGACCCTCTTGTCGTTCCAAGAAGATATTTTGAAGAAACTATGGAAGGCAACAAAATTTGGACCATCTTTACTATGAACTATCCTTTGAAACAGTTATATACTGCCATTAAAAAGTTGGAGATTGGCAAATCATTTTTTATTTTAATTTTTAATTTTTTGCTTTTTTTGAAAAGTATCTTATGCTTAGCAAGGCTGCGTTTATTTGAGCGGTGATTGTGAACAATTACTGAAATTCAAAAACAGTTTTCTGTAATATTTTAATATGGGATGGCAAAGCTGAATTTTCAGCAGTCATTACTTCAGTCTTCAGTGTCACATGGTCCTATAAGGACTGTTGAAGAAACATTATAGAAACAGCTGGGTTCAATATTATGCTATTAAAATCAATGTGATAAACGAGTTGGGTCAAAAGTAATCTAAAAGTAGTCTGATTATATTACCTAACAGGTGTAATGTAACGGATTGCGTTATTAACTACGATTTTTGTCATGTAATTTGGAATCAGTAACAGATTACCAGAGCTGGGTAGTAACTGATAACATGTAATCTGGATAATGTAATCAGATTCCAAAAATTAAGTACTTAGTAAGTAATAGAGTAAGTTACATTATAAAATACTTGTAATCAGACTACAGGCACTTTTTATGGATTACATGATTACATATTATTTACACAATAGCAGTGAATTATAATTATAATTTATTTATTCTCCCTAATTCCTTTTTTAAACATTCAGACAAAGATTATTCAGTTAGTGACACAGCATTTGACCACTGATTTACAAAAATAATTTCAGGTTTAAGAAGTGTTTGAACATTGCATCAGTTACTAATGAACACATTTATTTTTATTCGAATTTTCACTCTGTGGGTTATTTAACCATGCGGTTCTATGTCTTTGGAAGGCTTTTTGTTTTTCAAACACATTAAAATGCACAAATTCACAATTTATTTTGTCATCTGATTCTCTTTTACTTAATATATTTACTTGAAGTAAATATATTAGAAAATATATTTTAAAAATATATTATATTATACTTCATATTTTATGTTCTTTGGTTTTCTGATTAATGGTCATGCAGTTAAACAAATAAAATATTTAATTCTTTTTAGTAAGTGTTTTTTTTTTTGATTGATTGATTGATTGATTTTAAAATGTATTTTATTTTACCTTTACAATTGTGATTATTTTACAATTTAATAAATTTATTATTTTTTTATTAAACTCATAAACCCTCTGAAGTTTCTTCACAAACACCAGTTTGGGAAACCTTGACATAATATAATGTTTAATGCACTTCATGTTGTTAATAACAATAAATGAAAGATATTTTTTGTCAATATGCTACAATATTCCAAAACATTTTGTCATCTAAACTTCATTCACCATGTATACTTATAGATTTTAAAATAAATATTTCAATAATTAAGTATCACATTTGCATGTTCACAGTTTCTTTGATATTGATTAATGAGTCATAGGTAAATAAAATATTTTATCCTTTTTAATAAGTGTTTTATTTTAATTGTTATTTTAAAACAAAGACTATAGAAATACCCTTAAAAGGGACTTTGTTTTAAAATAATTTAATTAGAATTTTTTTATGATTTAGTCAATTGTTAGCTTTTTATTAAACTCAAAAACCCACTGCGGTTCCTTTACAAACCCTAGTTTGGAAAACCTTGATGTACTAGAATTGAATGCACTTCATGTTGTAAATTACAATGAATGGAACATATCTGCTTACTCTTCGTATTTTACATTATTATGGTATAATATAATCCCAGTTAAATCAATGTGATAAACGAGTTGCATTAAAAGTAATGCAAAAGTAAACTGATTATATTACATAAAATGTGTAATGTAACAGATTACGTTACTGACTACATTTTTTGTCATGTAATCTGGAATCAGTAACAGATTACAATTTGTTAGTAATCTACCCATTTTTGCAGATTACAATTTGAAAAAGTACTGATTATAAATGTTGAAAACAGTTGTGCTGCTCAGAATACTTTGATAAATATTAAAGTTCAAAAACAAGAACATCTACCACGTTTAAATGACGTTTGTTAAAGCTGTAGCTCAGCTCCAAACACCAATGACATTTCATATGGGTGAGCTGAAACAAATGCTCTTTATCTGATCCTGTCTGCAAAAGCAGCCTTCATTCAACAAGTTGCTATCTCATGCGTATTTCTCTGGAAGAAACGGGTCAATTTTAATGAGCTCAAGCCCTGTTTATGAAATTAGACGTGTCCTCTAGACAGACCCCAGAGAGCTGCAGACAGTAGAGATGGGCTCTGTAAAGGTCAGGTTGTTTTCTTTCTCATGACCATTTTTATTTTTCCTGACCTAATCATTAATGTGATGTGGAATCTCTCGTTCTGGTATTTGCTGTAATTGTTCATTGTTGTTCAAGCTTTTGGTGTGTTTACTGTAGAACTCAGTGACCGCACTTTTATGGTGTATTTGAATCAAATTCACATTTATTACTTCCACACAGTTCTAAACCTTGAAACCCAGACAACTCTGAGTTGAATAATTTCATCTTTTAATACAAAGCAATAAATAATGGTGGTAATGGGTCCAAAAAATCCATTAAATTAATAAAAAGTGTGAGTCACATATTTGCAAGTACTAATAAAGTTCCTTGTGGTTAAATTGTATTGGTTTAACAACACTCACTAAAATAAAAGTGTCCTTGAATACTGTACATACTCTGTACGTATTTGTGAATTTGACAAGATGTACTGTCAACTTTAGTGTCATTTCCATAGTAACAGTCTTCTTAGTGGATTTCACTTAATTCAGATTTACTAAAAAAGGAAGCAGGCTAATGGTTTCTACAGAGGCATACTTCAGCACTTAACCTCCGAGTTATATTAAGGGTGTCTTCAAATATTTATCAGGTATTGTTGAAAATCAATCTCACTGTGGAGATTCTGAATGGCATTTTTACATCCATAAGCAGTCGTTGAGCCCTATCGTATGAACGTGTCGTTTTAGCAGTGACGTTGTTGCTTGGCATCAGGCTGCTCCATTAGCTTATTGAACATTGTAGACAGCTGCTTTCATGTGGCCGCTTTCTGTACAGCCTTACTTTGCAAAAGCCGGAGCATTAAATATGCTCCAACTAATTCAGACCTTTACTGATATTCATGCTGGCAGCTTACAAAATGTGTATCCCCAGCATCCATCTCTCTAGATAACCAGCTCTTACCTCAGGCCCTCTCTACCATTAAGTCAATACGTGACTGACATGATTTAACAAAATATCAACAGATTGCATCTGTGTGCTCCGCAGTTTGGGCAGCCCTGGATTTTAATGCAGTTATGAAGGCAATTGGCTGCAGGCAGGTTGCATATTTCAGATCGTAATAAAGAACGGACGGGCCAGAGCGCATACCACAGCTTTTTAAGTCCAGCAGCCATTACGGCTTGCGGGAAGTCATTTAAACTGCAGAATAACTCACTTTGATGACCTGTGCTGCTGTTTATCAACCCAGACTTTGTTAGCATCTCAAGGAGCGTCTAAAATGTGCACTCAGGCTTCCTGAAACACTGATTGGAAAATACGGTATGAAGAAAAATAATTTTTAAAGGTGACATATCATGAAAATCTAACTTTTTCAATATTTAAGTGTTATAATCGGGTCCCCGGTGCATCTACCAACCCAGAAAATGTGAAAAAGTTGTGTGTACCAGTTCTAACGCCATGTCGAAGGTTTGAGACAAGCATGCTAACTGTTCTGTCTTTGGCTGCACAGACGAACACAGAATACTATTTAATATGTGACCCTGGACCACAAATCCAGTCTTAAGTAGCACGGATGTATTTGTAGCAATGGCCAAAAATACATTATATGGGTCAAAATTAGCGAATTTTTATTTTTATGCCAAAAGTCGTTAGGATATTAAGTAAAGATCCTGTTCCATTAAGATACTTTGTAAATTTCTCACTGTAAATATATCAAAACTTTTTGATTATATATATGCACTAATAAAAACTTGATTTGGACAACTTTAAAGGCGATTTTCTCAATATTTAGATATTTTTGCACCCTCAGATTCAAGATTTTTAAACAGTGGCAACTCGTTGTGTAATGATGCAGTATAGTGCTCCTGATTTGACAGACAGCTCTTGTTAAACCTGTGAAATAAAAGTGAAAGCCACCTCAAAATTCCATTCTTGAAAATGGTAGAAAATTCTTTAAATATGAAAACGTACTTACAAGCTGTGAGTCAGAAGTGCCAGACTGTCCTTACACATTTGGAATTGGCATTGTAGGCTACTCTCCCAGGTTCAGGAAACAGTCCTCCATAAAATGCGCTGCACACACTCAAATATTTGCATTGTACTGTTCTGGAACAGTGATGCAAATAGGACTGATTTCTAGTTGTGTACTCATTTAGAAGGCCAAACAAAGTACTTTCGCTTTCAAAACGAAACACATGGTGGCAGATACAACAATACTACAGCGAGAAGTTAAGCCTTCTTTCTTTGCGTATACTTTCGGGCGATGTTATGCAAATACTCCCCCGAAGTGACGTAGATTTCTTTGGGTTTGAGACTTTAATCTTTGCAGCTTTACAGATCTTATATACGCACAAACAGCTTGTAACTCTCCAAAAACAAAGGAAAACATAAAATCGCATCATATGAACCCTTTAAAATGTGTAACTTTTGCTACAGTTAAGCCTGTCGTTTACACTACTCTGGTGTTTCCGACCCTCGAAAACTGAGACTTTTGAAAACGCTGCAGACCCTGTTTCAGTTTGAAAACTCAGAGGTTGCATTTCAGTGTAAACGGACCAAAATGCTCCCAGAGGAGACAAGAGAGCAGTGGATTTATTTACTAATTCACTGTATATTATGCTGCTGCCACACCGATCTAATATAAACGAGTGATTTCTTTCCCAGTTGTTTACCTTCACAGAAATAACCAACTGTTTTTTATTTACTCCAGTGTGTTTAACATAAACTTGTGTGTATTTGACAATTTAAGCGAATGAAGACATGAAAGAGAACTTCGTTTAGTACTCACATATCATGTGACAGCCGCTTTCTGTGCTGTTTAACTAATACAGTTTAAAATGCATGATTTTAGCACGACAGACATAATTAAAACCAAACATGTTTTTTATCAGAGTATCTGAAGTATGAGCTGTAAAGGCACAGCCCTATTCTGAAAAAGGGGGCGGGGAGCAGCAGTTAATTTGCATTTAAAGAGCCATGCACGAAAACGCGTTTCTGCTTCCACTCAAAATAGGCATTTCAAAATGATATAAATGATTTGTGGGGTATTTTGAGATGAAACTTCACAGACACATTCTGGGGACACCTCAGACTTATAGTACATGTTGTAAAAACTGGCATATTAGATCTCCTTTAAGTACTTTTTGTGTTTTCCTTTCCTAGTTTTTCTGTTTGCCTTTGAGACATTGTATTTCACTGTGCTACGCTCAAGCCTCTACAACCCCGATCAATAGCATCCTCAGTCTGAGCAAAAATAGTCGTTTGAAGCGTAATCTTTTTGTTCTCTTTTCCAGGAAACCCCTTCGAAAAGAAGAGAACGGCACAAGCCGAGGGGAGTATGCCATGAGCTCACGCTGCAAACAGCAGGTAGTGGAAACCAATAACACTGGAGTATAGTGGCTGTGTGATAGCAAGGCATGTACAGCTGAACATTCTGTACCCTACAGCTCCACCATCTCTGTTTGGGTTTACAAGATGGACGCAAGGTATATAATGAATTTAGGAATGGTAAACCTCACGGCTGCCCTTCTTGGGACATAAAATGATGTTTAAAGACTAAAGCGTATGAATACGTAATGACTGACATGTATAGGCAAGTATAAGCAGGTTTTAAGGAGGCACGGAAACTCTTAGCGATGATGGCAGCTGCACAAGTATCACGAGACTCAACCTGGCGGCCCCCTCGGGGCGCCATATTTGAGGACAATATACAACACCAACAACAAAATAAACGCATGCACTTTCTGTTGAATGCAATGATGTTTTAAAATTCCTGTCTTCTCTTGTCTTTAACTCTGTCTTTGCAGTGTTCCTCATTAAACATTAAGGGTTCTCTCACTTCATGTAGATTGTGCGAGTGTTTAATGGTTAAATAACTGCACTGGCCCCATTGTTTTAATACAACCGCCAAATGGGATCGGGCAATCCTGCATTTTATGTACCAAATATACAATGGGGAATAAAAAATGTTTTCTCTAAACACCCAGAAATTTATTGTGGTTTGTGTTACTATGCAATTGGAAAGGATTGAGTTCTTGAGGTGCATGTTTATGATACAAAAATCACAAGGCTAGCTTTAGCATTGCAAATGTAGTCTGATAGCGTAGCCCACATGTGAAAGAGATATAGGTAACACTTTACAATAAGGTGTTTGTTAACTTTAGTTGATGGATTTACTAACATGAATGAACAGTGAACAATACTTTTATTACACTATTTATTCATCTTTGTTAATTGTTAGTTCATGTTAGTTCACAGTGCATTAACTAATGTTAACTAACACAACTTGTGATTTTAATAATGCATTGGTGAATGCTGAAATTAACATTAAGATGCTGTAGAAGTATTGTTCATTTTTAGTTCATGTTAACTAATGTAGTTTACTAATATTAACTAATGAACCTTATGGCAAAGTGTTATTGAGATCTAATTATAAATGCATTAAAAACAACAAAAGGCATGATGGATTAGTTTTAGGGATGGATTGGTGAATAATTTTTAATGGTGATGTTAAAATCTGTACTATTTTGCCCTAAAATAAACTGCACCACAAACTAAAATGGTTAGTTTTTGTGAATGTCAAAGCAATGTTTGGATGCATAGACAACATTATGTACAGTATGAAATATAGATAACTCTTTATTTTCTAATGAATAACTGATTGAGTAGTTGAGATTTTAACAATCGTAATAAGTGAGAGTTCCATTATAGGAAAGTTAGCTTTAGACAAAAGACATTTCAAAGCAGTGTCCACAATTAAATATCCATTATCTGCAAAGAAAAATATCCAATATGGACAGATGCTGATAAAAAATTGACTAATGTTGTCTTATAACAGATATACTCCTGATATATGGTGCATCTCCAACTAGTTTGGCTTTCTGTGTTACATATATATGAAATCACACAATATGATGGATGTCCGATGTTACTTGTGTAACCGGATTTAATTATCACATCATCATCTGTGGTCCATCTCTTTGGAAGTCTCTTCTTGACCTTTTTTGATGCTACAAGCTTTTACTAAGATGGTTTAAAGCTATTTTTAAAGTCGCTAATACTGTGATTTCATGGGGGATGCTTTAAAGATGTATCAAGGTGATTCATCAAACAAGCTTAAAGGATTAGTTCACTCCCAGAATATAAATTTCCTGATAATTTTACACCCCCTTGTCATCCAAGATGTTCATGTCTTTCTTTCTTCAGTCAAAAAGAAATTAAGGTTTTTGAGGAAAACATTCCAGGATTTTTCTATATATTTCTTCAATGGTGGCCAATGGGTTGAAGGTCCAAATTGCAGTTTCATTGCAGCTTCAAAGGGCTCACTCAACACGGTCTAGTGAAAAAGAAAAAAAAAATCTATATACTACTTAACCACAAATGCTCATCTTGCACTAGCTTGTCCTCAAGCATTACGTAATCATGTACGTGTGAGGCGGGCGGAAGTACCGGACCAGTGTTTACAAAGCGACCGTGCAAAGAAAGTCAAATGCCCTTTACAAAAAAAAATAAAACAATGATTTTGGATTTTAAAGTTGGAGAAAATGAGATCTTCCTTACATTTTTGAACCAAAGTACACAAAGAACTAACTGCGCGTGACTTTTCCAATGTGATTATGCAATGCGTGAAGACACTTTTTTTAGAAAATGACATCGATTTACTCAGTAAGACTGTTATTACTCGGCTGGGATCATGTACACTCTTAAAAGTAAAGGTGCTTTAAAAGGTTCTTCACTTTTGGTTCCACGAAGAACCATTCAGTCAAAGGTACTTTAAAAAAAAAAACATCTCTTTATTACCTTTTTATATTCTGAAGAACCTTTTTTCACCACAAAGAACCTTTTGTGAAACAGAAAGGTTCTTCAGATGTTAAAGGTTCTTTATGGAACCATTTAGACAAAAAAATCTTCTATGGCATCGTGAAGCACCTTTATTTTTAAGAGTGTAGGGCCCTTTGAAGCTGCATTGAAACTGTAGTTTGGACATTTAACCCATTGAAGTTCACTATATGGAGAAAAATCCTGTAATGTTTATCTAAAAAAAAAGAAAAGAAAGACATGCTCAGTTGAAAATTTTTCATTCTGGAAGTGAATGAATCCTTTAAAGGAGAAGTTCACTTTCAGAACAAAAATTTACAGATAATGTACTCACCCCCTTGTCATCCAAGATGTCCATGTCTTTCTTTCTTCAGTCGTAAGGAAATTACGTTTTTTTGAGGAAAACATTTCAGGATTTCTCTCCATATAATGGACTTCTATGGTGCCCCCGAGTTTGAACTTCCAAAATGCAGCTTCAAATGGCTCTAAACGATCACAGCCGAGGAAAGAAGGGTTTTATCTAGCAAAACGATCAGTTATTTAAAAAAAAAAAATACAATTTATATACTTTTTAACCTCAAATGCTCGTCTTGTCGAGCTCTGTTTGTACTCTGTGTAGAGATTAAATAGTATATATATATTGTAAATGTTTTTAGAAAATAAAGATTGTTTCGCTAGATAAGACCCTTCTTCCTCGGCTGGGATCATTTAGAGCCCTTTTAAACTGCGTTTTGGAAGGTCAAACTTGAGGGCACCATAGAAGTCCATCATATGGAGAGAAATCCTGAAATGTTTTCCTCAAAAAACACAATTTCTTTACGACTGAAGAAAGAAAGAATGAACATCTTGGATGACAAGGGGGTGAGTACATTATCTGTAAATTTTTGTTCTGAAATGTACTACTCCCTAAATTTAGCTTGTAATAGCAGATCCTCTCTATTGTTTCTTTTATTTTTCCCTGGAACTGTATATCGAACATGTCTAAATCCACCCCTTCCCCTTTTTTGTAGACAGGAGCTTGTTGTACGTAGATGCAATGTTCGTGCATAGTAACACTGAACTATGAATCATAATATACAACCATATTCAAGTGAGCAATGGTGTTTACATAATATACAAGCTTGTGTAAACAAACATCCCACTTCATATTCTGTAAAACATTCTCACAATCTACTGTACAGTCATCATTCACCCGTTCAACAAGATATATGAATTGAAGATTATATGTGTATTATACTGTACATAATATACTGTATAAGGTACTCAGAATTTTATTGCATGAATGTACATATCAATATTTGCCTTCTTGACAGTCTATTGTGTGTACAGAGTAAGAGCAAATGTTTATAGGGATAAGTATAAGTCGATGTGTCGTCAGAACAGAATAAGTGTTATTGTTTGTCTGGAACAAGCCATTAATGTATATTTGAGTAATCAGAGGTTGTTGCACAATGTATGCATCACATACCAAAATGTAAAACTATTATATATTGTGCATTGAACTAATTTAATTGCAACTTGCTGACTTTTTTTAGTTTTAAATAAAATTGTACTACTGAATCGTATCTGGTGCTTTTTTGGGTGCATGGGGAAAATAATTGGTCTGGTATTTAATTTGCAGAATAATTTCATGGTTAGATTAGTGCACCGCTGTGAAATATACTGTACATGCGCAGCTTTCCAGTCAGAAAATATGGTCTATGATGGACTATTTATAAATCTGTTTTAATATGATTTCATTACACTGTTGACACGTTATATCTGTCAGGCTTGGAATGTTTTGTGGTTGTATGTGGTGGATAATTATATTCTATTAATTGCTATCTGAGATGTAATTACCTCTGTTTAATAGTTGAACTAAAAATATTGCACTAAAAATAGGAACAACAACAAGGACTGATAAGACCAGTATTAGATTACTCTAATACGCTCTTAAAAATAAAGGTTCTTTACTGGCATCGACTGTTCCACGAAGAACCTTGAACATCCGTGAAACCTTTCAAATGCAGAAAAGGTTCTTTAGATTTTTAAAATGTTATTCAAAATGATTCTTCTAAGAACTGTTCTCTAAAAGGGGACCTTAAAATGGTTCTTCTATGGCATCACTGCAAAAACACCTATTTGGAACCTTTTTTTTAAAAGAGTGTATTATAATATTTAGATGTATAATATATCATTTTTATTTAAATAAAGGGTTAGCAGAGACTGTAAAACCTCAGGCAAGTAGGAGCATAAACCGGGGGCAGAAAATGCTGTCAGTTTACCTCCGTCTGCTGACACACCTTGCTTGACAATTAATTTAGAAAAGTGGAATATCAAGATGTCTTTCCTCTAAGAACCAGTGTAAACACATTTTCTCTGTTCAGCTAGATAAATTTACCCAGGTGTGGATAAGGATGATAAATAGTTTGGAGAAGCTGAAGGCCAAGTAGGCTGTCACTCAGTCACTTTCACAAGGAAAAACTTGATGCTCTACAATATTTACACTGTCAATTAGTCAGGCACCAGTCAGGCTTCACGTCAGTCAAAGTTATTTGTCCGTGGCTTCATATTATTCAAGCCCAGTGCTCTCATTATACATTGCAATTTTCTGAAATATATATATATAAAGCACTGAAAATCACAAACAAGTTGTTTAAGCTAACATTGTGTTGTATTAAATAGTATTTTATTAGCAAAAAACAGATTTTTCGTAAGTGTTTAATAAGTAGTCAGTCAAAGTTTATATGGATAATTCAATCATTTAAACATTTTCTAAATAAAAGCTCATAGTTAAAGGGATAGTTCACCCAAAAATGAAAATTCTGTCAATTACTCACCCTCATGTCGTTCCAAACTAAGGCTGTCGTTCATCTTCAGAACACAAATTAATATATTTTTGATAAAACATCTAAGAGCTTTCTGACCCTGCATAGACAGCAACACAACTGAAATGTTCAAGGCCCGGAGAGGTAGTAAGGATGTTGTTAAAATAGTCCATGTGACATCAGTTGTTTCATACTTTTTGTGTGCCAAGAAAACAAAAATAACGACTTACTTCATCCAGGTTCTACATCATTACGCTCTAATCAAATAAATATTTGAGAAAATGTAAAAAAAATAAAATAAAGTAACTTGATGCAGTAAGACTTTTGAGTTCTCTCAACAATAGTTTTTCAGTTCTTCTCAATAAAGATACTTTGTTTAGCCAACTTAAATTAGTTTGTTCATCCAATGCCGATTGTCTTATTTTGCTAATAGAAAAATTCTTGTCACAGCAACTGAAACAACAATTACTGACGTTGAGATCATTCATTTTTTTCTGTTTCCTGGATGAAAAAAAAAATGTTATGTTTATTTACAAATAACAAACTGAATTGTTATAGAAACCCTAATGGATAACTTAGCCTTATATGTAGAAAACATTGTCTTTGGTTCGTAAAACATCTTGAAGCGGATGTAAGTGGTTGACCATAATTTAGGCCTTAAAACTAGGCACACAAACCTCAAGAACGGTGGCGACCAATAAATATTAAAAAGATGAGCTCTTTACATCACTGTACAGCAAATAACTAACAATAATGACAAAACAACAAACAAGTTTAAATGAAGTCAGCAAACAGCAAAACAATAATCCTATAATAGTAACTGCATCATTTATTAATGCTGCAATGCATGCAGGGAACTCACAAAACTAGCTGGGACAACATTTGGGGTAATTTTGTTGGTCTGACAAGGGTTTTTATGGGCCATTCCACCGGGACAGAATAGGTACAGACATGCATAAAAATGTACTATAAAATGCATTTTATTATTAAGCAAAGTGTCCTACACATTGATCTAACTGCAAATATAAAATATTTCATTAAAAAATAACTACAAACTACCTCAAACACTGAAAATATAGCATTTGTACATGTCCCCTCAACGCTACATTTTAACATGAAATATTATGTTTAAAATCCTTCAGAAATCATTTTTATTTTGCATTTTTGTGCACCTCCATATGCCATCTGTGTTTTAAATACATTTATTTCGGAATAAATGTATAATATTTTGGATAAAATACACATTTTAGTCGTGTCCCCAGGTTTTCACTAACATTCGCCCCTCTAAAAAACTGGGAAAATTACACAAGACACATTTTCAACTGGATATTGCAACATCTGGATCTTCTAAGGGCAATGAAATGACCAAAAGCATTTAGTCTTATTTTCATGTCTGTATATTTGATGATATTGTAATGGTGGCTGGGAGCGTCAATATAAATGTACTGTCCTGTTACCTAAATTATTTCTTAGATTTCTTATTAAACTCATATATGGAATGGCGTTTGAGTGAGCTGTGCTATAAGAAAACAATGTCCACAGAAAAACTGAAAAAATTGTATTATTTGTAATATTAATTTTAATTTAATATTTACTATTTTTACTTTATTTATTTATATCTTATCTCAAAACTCGTCCTCTACCCCTAAACATAACCCTACGTTTGGTCCAATATTTATCCCATTGTTTAATAAATTGCATCACAGAAAATTGATAAGCTTGATGTTTGAGTCGCCTTTAAAATTAAAAAATGGGTTTGTGTACTTTAGAAAAATACACCTTGTGTAGATCAATATTGATTTTTTTTATTATAAAAATAATCTTTTTGGACCATGAATTCAACAATTTCTTTAAAATAAACACCTGCCTGAAGGGAAAATGAAGTGAATTTGTTGACATATATTTTTAAACATGTCTTTTAAAAGACATTGAAGTTTTGGTAACAGGACTAAGAAAAATGCATCAATCTTCCACTTAAAATGTGTGTAAAAAATTACAGATTTTGAATAGATAAATATGTGTATTACTAGATTCAGTCTATAAAAAAGTTTTGGAAGCAAATGGCACCCATTCGGTGGAATGGCCCTTATGTAATTTCAAGAATAGCATTTTTTAGTATTTGTGACTCAAAATGTTTCGTAAACTGGAAAATATGCAGTTGCACGTTTTATAGTGTATTTTTGTTTTCTTTGTGCAAAAAAATATTGTCTTAGCTTCATAACATTACAGTTACAGTTATTAAAGAACCACTGATGTCACATGGAGTATTTTAACAATGTCCTTACTACCTTTCTGGGCCTTTTACATATCAGTTGCATTGCTGTCTATGGATGGTCAAAAAGCTCTCAGATTTCATTAAAACTATCTTAATTTGTGCTCTAAAGATAAACGATGGTCTTACAGGTTTAGAATGACATTGAGTAATTAATAACAGAATTTTTATTTTTGGGTGAACTAGTCGTTTATCCACTTTGTTCAGGTGATTTCAGAAGGATCATGTGACACTGAAGACTGGAGTAATGGCTGCTGAAAATTCAGTTTTGGCATTTCATGAAGAAATGTAATCATTTGTCCACAATATTGCTGTTTTTACTGTATTTTTGATCAAATAAATAGATGTATATACTGAAACACACTTATGCACATTCATAAAAGTGACCATATTCAAGTGTGTGTGTGTGTGTGTGTGTGTGTGTGTGTGTGTGTGTGTGTTTCAGTGTAAGCAGTCATAAATTTATCAACAAGCTTTCATGTGCAGAGCTCCCTTCCCTCCAGACAGCCACACACTGGCCGCTGACAGAATAAGGAGTTGGTTCTCTTACCTCTTCTGCTCAAAAGCTTTCAAAGCTTCCTCATAATCACTTTCAATAATAGGCGACCCAATATTAATGCAGGGTTTATGTTTTATCTATGTGAAGGCATCCAGAACCCTAGAAATCCATATAAAGATATGATGAGAGGACATCACATGGCACAAATAACCACAGCCCAGGGCCTTGTATTTTAGCAAACATGTAAAATTTTGTTTAACACAAAGATATACAGGACTATCTAGGTGCGTTACATGTTAATAAGGGAGGCATACCTAAATGAGAGAAGCTAAGAGAGCTGTTCTCTAACTTCTCCATCAGACGTGCCATTTGAAGATAATGCAATGAGACGGCTGGGGCCATTTGGAGCACTGATGCGTCTCTTCTCCACCGAGACTTGACTTACACGGGAACAAAGCCAACCCGACAGCCTGTAAATCGCTCTGCTCAGCTCCTGCTCATGGGAGGAGAGAAAGAGAGAGAGAGAGAGAGAGAGAGAGGTCCACTTTTAGACGATGACACAAATCTATAGATGTATGACTTCGTAATGACAGCCCTGTAATTGATGATTCCGCCGAGACATCATATGGAAATATGATAGGTCAATTTAAACTAAGCTCAATGCGTATGCGCAATATTTGCTGTGAAGTTTAAATAAGTAAACCGAACACTAAAGAAGCTTTGCTTTTCTGTCTGTGTCATTGTCGAGAGAGAAAGCGAGAGCTCTGACTGTGCATATTATATTGTCTGGATTTGTAGCACTGCATTCAGCCCGAGTTGGGACAATAACAAACTCAACCGTGGCTCCCAAGCTGTGGCACAGCTGAAGCTAAGGCCATTTGGGCCATATGGATCAAATGAAATGGACTGGAGGGGATAATCCTTCTGCTGTCCCCTATAAACAAAACCAATGCACCACCGCTAATGTGCCTGCGCCCATTTGCATCTCATTGGTCCAAGCCTCAGAATCAACAACAACAACATCTGTGAAAAATGCACCTCTCTGTTGTACAGGCTGTTCTGTGTAGAGATGTTTTCAGACTTTGTTCAAAAGTGAGAAAGCCCGACAAGGTCACTAGCAGCTATTGGCTTCAGTTCAGTCTTAATCCAGTCGGATATATGATGTGACTAAACTACATTATGCATTACATAGTTAGTTCTAATCCTCGAATTTGATTGAGAACTCCAAGAGCACTACAAGGCCACGTTTACACTAGCGTGTTTTCGCTTAAAATCATCGTCTACACTATAGTCTCAGAAACAATCTTTGTCCACACTACACAGTAGAAAATGCATGTCACATGACCATTCATAATGAGCATGATGTTATTGTTTACATGGTCATCAAGGATATGCAGAGTGAATGTGGGCAGAAACACAATAATTTTCAAAAGTCTTTGTTTTGGCCCATTTACACCGAAACGCAACCCTGGAGTTTTCAAACTAAAACGGGGTCTGCTCTATTTTCGAGGGTTGAAAACGGCGGAGTAGTGTAAACAACAGGCATAACCGTACTAAAAGTTTTGCGTTTAAAACAAAGAGTCCTTAAGCCTGTCGTTTACACTATTTTGCCGTTTTCGAACCTCAAAAATGGAGACTTTTGAAAATGCTGCAACCCTGTTTTAATTTGGAAACTAAACAACTAGTGTTGCATTTTGCATTCCACCATGGTGTTTTTGCATTGTTTTTCTATGTAAAAATGCACAATTTGTTCAAAAACACAGATTTTTTTCAGGAATGAAACAGCTGATAAAGCTACATTAACACGAGTGTGTTTTCATTTTAAAATGAAGCGTAACTTTTGCTATAGTTATGCCTGTCGTTTATACTACTCCGGTGTTTCCGACCCTCGAAAACTGAGACTTTCAAAAAAGCTACAGACTAGTCATGTGACCTGCATTTTCAATTGTGTACTGTGGATGGAGACTGTTTCTGAAACGCAGTGAAAACGAGGACCGTTTTCATTTTAAAACGCCTTTTTAAAATGAAAACGCTCCAAACGGCACATGTAAACAGGGCCTAAGGCTACGTTTACACTAGCGCGTTTTCGTTTTAAAACGTATAACTTTTGGTATGGTTGCACCTGTCGTTTATACTACTCCGCTGTTTCCGTTCATTTGAAAACTGAGACTTTAGAAAATGGTGTAGACCCTGCTTTAGTTTGAAACTTCGGGGTTGCGTTTCAACGGCATATTAAAATGAGAACAATCATTGATGTTTCACATGTTTACACTGATGTTTTCACTGCGCTTCAGAAAGAATGGGTGCTTTTCAATATCCCTCCTCATGTCCTCGCTACTCCATCCTTCATCCTATGACCCGGAAGCCGTTTGAGCTCAGCCATCTTGTAGGACATCTCAATTCCCTAATTGCACTGCGAGAAGGCTTCCTGAGGAATCTTGAGCGAGGATACACAGGTGTGTATCTATGCGAAAAAACCTGAATAATTTACGTATATTTAACCTTTGCAGTTCAAATAAACCAAAAATGTCATATATTTCAACAGGACATCTTGCTTTATTAATATTTACTATGAATGCCTTATATAACGAACTTTAATAACATAAGGGCAGATCCCTTTAGTGCGGCTGATGACGCTTTGAAGTGACCAAATCTCAGTCCACACTACACAACGAAAACGCATGTCACATGACCATTCATAATGAGCATGATGTTATCGTTTACACAGTCATCAAGGATACGCAGAGCGAATGTGGGCAGAAACACAGAAAGCGTTGTTTTCAAAAGTCTTCGTTTTGGTCCGTTTTCAGTGTAAACTGGAGTTTTCAAACTAAAACGTGGTCTGCGGCATTTTTGAGGTTCTAAAACACCAGAGTAGTGTAAATGACAGGCGTACATGTAGCAAAAGTTTTAAAACTTCTGTGAGTCGTGTTCTGTGGTTGCACCAATAACACTATACACATTATATAGTCATGTATAATAGTCATGTGACATGCGTTTTCAATTGTGTAGATGAGGATCATTTTCATTTTAAAATGCCGTTTTAAAAAGATAAAACACTATAGCGTAAACAGGGCCTAAGTCAAGCAATCATTCACAGATTAATTTCAAAACTAAACAAGTGAGTCATTGAATAATTCACTTAACTGATTTGTTCAAAAACAGTTTAATTTAGGAACAAAATGATTGAGTGAGTCAAGTAACCGTTTACTTAACTGCTTGGTTCATTAACACTGATTCATTTAAGAACAAAACAAGTGAATTCTCTTTATGAGTGAGTCACTGAATTACTGATTCAAACGATTCATTCAGAAATGAAAAACATCACTATATGTGTTGCTCAGGAAGTCGTCTGCTTCGGGTTAGTCTGGAGTTCTTCTCGTTGGAGTAATGGGCAATATTGTCTAAAACGTGAGATACTTAATATTAAAGGTATAGTTCAACCAAAAATACTAATTCTTTCATGAATTACACACCCTTATGTTGTTCCAAACCCATAAGTTCCTCTTCAGAACACAAATTAAAGTAAGTACTTAGTAACAAAGTAAGAACATTGTTAAAATCGTCCATGTGACATCAGTGGTTCAACCTTAATTTTATGAAGCAACAAGAATACTTTTTTGTACGCAAAGAAAACAAAAACCTCTTCCCTGCCAGTCTTTTTATTCAGAAGAGTACCACGACAAATGCTATTTTAATGATGTTCTTGCTACCTTTCTGGGCCTTGAACATGTCAGTTGTGTTGCTGTCTGTGCGGAGTCAAAAACTCTTAATATCTAATATCTTAATTTGTGTTCTGAAGATGAACAAAGGTCTTATGGGTTTGGAACGACATGAGGGTGAGAAATGAATGACAGAGTTTTCATTTTTTTTGGGTGAACTATCCCTTTAACTTCTTGTTTATTGAACTGTTGTTTAAAAGCTAGACAGTTGTAATGTTATGTGGTGCAACCCTGTGAAAATGTATTTTTTAAGAGGTTTAGCTTTCATTTTAATAGCAATGCATTTATTAAAACCGCAGAGTCACACTGCAGTTTTGGATGTCTGGGGAGCAGTCAGCTCTTAAACGGCTCTGTAGTGTCAACCGGTGCCAGAGTATGATGGAGAGCCCAACAATGCTCCAGCCTTTTCTGCCAGCACTTTTTGAAGATTTCTAGACACTCCAGAGTTTGCACAAAACAAATGGCCACTTACCCCTCTCCCCCAGGCCCTTTTGACAGCAAGGTGTGTAATCAATGTTCACTGTTGACCTTTCTAAGGCCATTCATCCACATAAATGCCGCAATGGAAAACTGATGGTGAAAAAAAAAGCAAAAGACCGAGGGTTGTGGTTTGGCCCATCTCACAAATTTTAATGATAGTGGACAGTTGTGGGATAGAGTGATGGCAGGTTCCTGGCCTCTGAGAAGGGGAGAAAAAGGTAAGGAAAAGAGAAAACTTTTTCAAATCAATGACGAAATCTGTGCTTTGTGTATTTTTTTTTTCTCTAGATTAAACTTACATATGCATTTATAACTGTAACACTATATAAAATAGTCATGTAATGTATTTAAATACTAATACTAAATTTTGAGTGTATAATACAAAACATATATTCCGAGGATTTTTCTAATTAATCTGTCATTATGGTTATGATTTGTCTTTTATTTTTATGATTTACTTTGATACTGAGCAAAACAAAAAGGTGTATTTCTTATATGAAATATTTTCTTTATATGAAAAAGCAGCACCAACTGTGTTTTATCTGAAACCTCTAGTTTCTTCAGTTTATTAGCTATGGAGTTGCATTGCCACCCTGTGGTTACTTTATAAAGAGATCAAATACTTACCTGAGAAAAAAAGTAGGCTTAGTAGGACATAAAGATATGTTAAAATTGAAATAGACATAGTTATTGAGTCCAATCCAACATATGTGACCCTGGACCACAAAACTAATCTTAAGTAGCACAGGTTTATTTGTAGCAAAAGCCAAAAATACATGATCAATTTTTCATTTATGCCACAAATCAATTAGGATATTAAGTAAAGATCATGTTACATGAAGATATTTTGTAAATTGTCTACCATAAATGTATCAAAACTTAATTTTTGATTAGTAATTGCGTTGCTAAAAACTTAATTTAGACAACTTTAAAGGCGATTTTCTCAATATTTCATTTTTTTTTTTTTGCACCCCCAGATTCGCGATTTTCAAATAGTTTTATCTCGGCAAAATATTGTCCTATCATAACAAACCATACATCAATGGTAAGCTTATTTATTCAATATTATTTATTTCACATGATGTATAAATCTCAATATTACAAAATTGACCCTTATGACTGGTTTTGTGGTCCATGGTCACAATTTCTGTTATACATACTGTATATTTTACCCTAAATCAAATAAAGAAAATAACACAATCATAAAGGAAGCTTTACAAAAAACACAAATACTTTGTGAACAGCTGAAAATGTGGTATACTTTTATCTAGAAGTTTATGCTGACTAACTGACATTATGCTGATTTACTGTAATGCCAGATCAGATTCAAAAATAGGAGCAAACCGATAAAAATAAGCCACTTTTTTCAGGATTTGCCTGAGAAAGAAAAGCTGAGCCAAAGCAACAAACACAGGAAAAGTCCCACAGAGTTTGTTTTTCCGTTCTGCCCCCTGCTGGTGAGAACTCAGACACGCCACAGATCCTTTTCTCCTCGGCCATGTGTATTTATTGCTAACCCTAAGAAATTCTATAACCTGCAAAGCCACCACATCCGCCAGCTCCGCAGAATTAAGGTCAATGTCGCGTGAGCTTTTGAGGCTTATCTGGAAGATCTTGAAAGAGGAAATGGAGAACAATTAGAGTGGCCTTTTGTGACTAACAGAGTTAGAAGTGCCTTAGTAATATTATTTTGAGTTGTAACACATAATATATTAAGAATTATGTAGCATAACTATGTTTTGTTGTACCATAGTAAATTAAAAACTACTTCATGTTGGTTTTAAATTCTTTAATCCTTTCAGCTAAGGCAGGCAGTTTCTGTGCTACTAGCGCTACCTACCGGAACCACAAAAATAAAGCATGTTTTCAAACAAACTTTTTTTTTTTTTTTTTTTTTTTTTTTTTTTTTTTTTTTTTAAAATTTTTTCGTTTTATTTTTTTTTCTTTTTTTTTTTTTTTTTTTTTTTTTTTTTTTTTATTAGAACATGTAAACAACATAGTTACAGAAAGCAGGCATCAAAAACAGAGGCTCCAAAGATGGTTAAAGAACAAAAAAATAAAAGTAAGACATTCACAAGACGCCAAAAACAGATTCATAATATTTTACAGTTGACATTGCTTTTACATTTTTCACAACTTTCAGAGACTTCATTAATAGAGTGAGTTCATTAGAGAAAACCTTGTATAAAGGAGGAGATTTTGACAGTCTACACTTATGAATGAAAAATTTGCCATTCAAGATAATAAAATTAACAAAATTGTGAATATTTTTATCATCATTCTCAAAATAACAAATAATTTCCTTCATATTCAGTGTTATCGTTAGATTACTTTTGACTGAAAAAACAGAAAAACAATCTTTCCAAAATGTTTTTACACTCTGGCAATCAACAAAGAGATGACATAAAGACTCCTCATAGGTGTTACAAAAAGAACATTCTCTTCCAATATCCATAAAGTTAGAGAGCAACATATTGGTTGGATATATTTTGTGTAAAATCTTCAGGTGAATTTCTCTTACTTTGTTTGAAATACAAAATTTGTAAGGAAGCAGCCAAGCTTTCCTCCAATTAATATCCCTTAGGATGGAATTCCAATAAAATTTTCCTCTTGGAACAACTCTCTTTTTGTCATTAAAGACTTGTCTTATATCATTGTTAGTACATTTTTTATCAAATACATTTTTACCATTTATAAGGAAAATACAATCTTTATTATCAACTTTATAATAAGTCAGGTGGCTGCACATTAAAGTAACAAGACCAGAGGGAATAGCTTTGATTATTACAGAAAATTCTTTAAATTTTATAGGGAAGTTGAATTTAGATAAAAAAGAGTCATAAGAGTAAATTCTTAAAGATGAATCAAATAAATCACTCAAGTAGATTAACCCGTGATCCAACCATTTCTCAAAAAATAAACTTTTGCCTTTAACTGTAATCAACTCATTATTCCAAATCTTCATTCTGTGAGGAGAAAAATTATGCACAAAGCACAATTTCCATGCCAAGAGTGCTTGCTCATGGAATTTAGACAATTTTATGGGTAATTTGGAGGGCAAAAAGTTACAAGTCAAAAGAAAATCTAAACCACCCACCATCTTAAAGATATTATGTGGAATGAAAAACCATATTGAATCAGGATCCATCACACACTTTTTGATCCAATTAATCTTGAAAGTATTATTCATATCTATATAATCCAGCATTTCAAAACCACCTTCCGATTTCTTTCCAGCTAACAAATTACTTTTTAAATTGTGCTGTTTATTTTTCCAACAAAAATTGACCAATAATCTATTAATTTCTTTGCCAGTAGAATCTTGAACAAACAAGGAAAGACCAGGAAAAATGAATCTGGATAAACCTTCTACCTTGGTCAGTAAGATTCTGCCTAAAATAGATAAATCCCTTCTCAACCAATTGTCCAAAATCATTTTTGTTTTCTTAATCTTGTTATTAAAATTAAGTTGCTGTCTAACTGACAAGTTTTTTGATATATAAATTCCTAAATATTTAATACATTCTTTTACTGGAATGTTAAACATTGATTGTTCAGAAGAATCATGCACTGGAAGAATTTCACACTTTGAAACGTTTAACTGGAGACCTGATGCATCAGAGAAAGTTTGAACTAAATTGACTGCATATTTAATTTGATTCTTATCTTTTAGAAATAAAGTTGTATCATCAGCCAATTGTGATATTTTTATTTCTTTATTAAATAATGTTATCCCCTGTAAGTTTGGATTTTTTACTACACTAATTGCTAATAGCTCCACAACAATCAAAAACAAAAAGGGGGAAATTGGACAACCCTGTCTCACTCCTCTGTTGATGAAGAATCTTCTAGAAGTATTATTCTGTATAATAACAGAACTATTAATGCCTCCATAAAACATTTTAACTATCTTAATGAAATTATTTCCAAAACCAAATATACGTAAACCCCGTAATAAAAATGCGTGATCAATTGTGTCAAACGCCTTATAAAAGTCGAGAAACAAAATGAGAGCATCTGAATTCACCAAGTGGTTATAATCTAATATGTCCAAAATAAGTCTAATATTTGAACTGATATGACGTTTTGCCATAAAACCAGTTTGAGATTCACCAACTATGTTACTCAAACCACTTTTTAGTCTAATGGCATAAACTAAGGCTAAAATTTTATAATCAACGTTTAATAACGTTATTGGTCTCCAATTGTCAATGATTAAAGGGTCTTTATCTGGCTTTAGAATTAAACTAATAACACCTTGTTTCATTGTTGAGCTCATTTCATTTTGTTCTACGCATTCTTTATACATGCTAAATAAAGGGTTTTCTATCAGATCCCAAAAAGCACAATAAAATTCAACGGTTAACCCGTCTGAGCCAGGGGATTTTCCTTTTTTCATTGAAAAAAGAGCTTTGGAAATCTCAGCTTTGGAGATATCATCCTCACAATATTCTTTATAATCATTAGAAACTGTTGGGACAAAATTTTGAACTGCATGTAAAAATGTATTTATTTTATCATTGTCAGAATTGGAAGTATATAGTTTTTCATAAAATGAGTATACAAAGGAAGCTATATCAGAAGGATTATTAGAGATTTTTTCCTTTATTTTCAAGGATGAAATAGAATTTCTTGTATAATTCCTTTTTTCCAGAGAAAAAAAATAACTAGTATTTCTTTCCCCTTCCTCAAACCACTTGGCTCTTGATCTTATATAAGCACCTTTAGCTAGTTCCGTATATAGTTTATCTATTTCTAAATTGAGAAGATATAATTTAGACTTTTCCTCCTCTGACAGAGTATTTTGTTTAATTAAAATATTGAGTTGATCTGTTATCTCTGTAATCTTTCTAAGTTTATTTTCCTTTAATTCTTTACCTCTTTTCATAGCAATTACCCTAACTTTAAATTTAAAAAGCTCCCACTTTTGAATGTAACTTAAGTTATTATTTTCAAAAATATTTGCTAACAATTTAACTTGTTCCACAAAATAACTATCAGAGAGGAGCCTATTGTTGAATTTCCAGTATCCACGAATTGTACTAGTCTTACACCCATCAAAAGAGATTGATATCAATTTGTGATCTGATAGAGGGGCACAGGTAATTTTTGTTTCAGAAACACAGTGAATTAAATCCTGAGGAATCAACCAGTAATCTATTCTTGATTTTAAAGAAAAGGAGCTATTATTCCAGGTATAGTCACAACAATTAGGGTTCAAATATCTCCATACGTCAAAAACTTGTAACTTGTCAGTTATAAAACAAAATAAATCTGAAATTCGTGAATTATTATGTTTAGGTGGAAAGCGGTCAACAGAATCATCTGGAGCATCGTTGAAATCACCACCAATAATTGCATATCCATCATTGTATTTCTGTTTTAAATCTGTTATTGTATCACAAATCTTCTTAAACATTTCCAAATTATGTGCCCTAACATTATATCCATAGACATTGCAAATTATTAAAGTGGAATTGTCCAGTTTAACGGTCAGTATTATCCATCTTCCATTATCTGAACGAATCGTTTCCAAAACCTTGCCTTTGAATTTGTTAAAGAGAATTGCGACACCTGCTGAGTGATTGGATCCATGACTGAAAACAACATAATCTCCCCATTGGGTTTTCCAGAAATTTGAGTCAGAGTCACAAGAATGAGTCTCCTGAAAAAAAAGTACTTGAGCATCTGTATGTCTCCCAAAAAGAAATATAGCTTTTCTTTTAACAGCGTCGCGAATGCCTCGAACATTTAAAGAAATTAATTTGAACCTACCAAACTTAAAATCAGCCATTACAAAGGAACTAAATAACCAGTATAAAACAAATAAATACCTTTGGAGAAAGTGAAAATTGAGAAAGCATGAAACATTACGTTAATCAAAACACTTGCATCGACCCCGATATGTATTCTTAACCGCTGTTTTCAAACAAACTTTGCAAACGCCTCATTCGCGCATCACGTCTCTCCCAACTCAAACTTCACAAACACGGCTCTTCCGGGTCTAGAAGTGAAGGCATGCCTCAATGGGTAAAAGGAGGCTACTTTCTATAACATATTAAGAACACTTTAAGTTTAGCTTACCCGTGAAGAGGCTTACTCATATAGAGGGTTTGCACTTACGTTTGGTCAGTTACCCGGATGCGCGGCCATATTAGAGATAGTATAAACATCTGCATTGATTGCACGCATAATGTACTACTGAATACATTGTTTTGCTAATTTATGTTGTCTAGGCAAGGCAAGGCAAGTTTATTTATATAGCACATTTCATACACAATGGCAATTCAAAGTGCTGTACATAAAAGGAATTAAAATCATAATAGCATAAAAATCATAAAAATTTAAAATAATGATCACAACAATAAAAACAGAGAATTTAAGGACATTTAAGATGATTTAAAAAATTGATTTAAAATTAATTAGCACAGTAAAATGATTATACATAAAATAATGCAATCTGTTCGGACGTAGCACAGTGCTCATTCAATAAATGCACAACTGAACAGATGAGTTTTGAGTCTGCATTTAAATGTGGCTAATGTATTAGCACATCTGATCTCTTCTGGAAGCTGATTCCAACTGCGGGCGGCATAATAGCTAAAAGCGGATTCCCCTTGTTTTGTGCGAATCCTTGATATTACTAACTGACTCGATCCTAGTGATCTGAGTTGTCTGTTAGGTTTATATTCAGTGAGCATATCTGCAATGTATGTAGGTCCTAGGCCATTGATTGCTTTATAAACAAGTAAAAGTACTTTAAAATCTATCCTAAACATAACTGGAAGCCAGTGTAAGGACCTGAGGACTGGTGTGATGCTCTGATTTTCTGGTTCTAGTCAGAATCCTGGCAGCAGCGTTCTGTATGAGCTGCAGCTGTCTAATGGTCTTCTTGGGAAGGCCAGTGAGGAGACCATTACAATAGTCCACCCTGCTTGTGATAAAGGCATGAACAAGTTTCTCCAAGTCGTGACAGGAAACAAAACATCTAATTCTTGCAATGTTTTTGAGATGATAGTATGCTGATTTAGTTACTGCTTTGAAATGGCTACTGAAACTGAGGTCTGACTCCAGAATCACACCAAGATTCTTGACTTGATTTTTTGTTTTTTTGATCCCTAGCATCAAGGTACGCATTTACCTTATGAACTTCATCTTTGTTTCCAAATGCAATGACTTCTGTTTTCTCCTTGTTTAACTGAAGAAAGTGTTGGCACATCCAACTGTTAATTTCATCAATGCATTGGCAGAGGGCTGTAGTCATTTGGCAATAAGGCTAGGTAAATCTGGGTATCATCTGCATAGCTGTGATATGCAATTTGGTTCTTTCTCATTATTTGACTTAGTGGGAGCATATACAGGCTGAACAACAGCGGCGCCAGAATTGAGCCTTGTGGGACTCCGCATTTCATGGACGTCCACTTAGACTTATGTTCTCCTATACTCACATAATAGCCTCTCCCTTCTAAGTATGACCTGAACCATTTGAGAACCATCCCAGAAAGCCCGACCCAGTTTTCCAGTCTATCTAGAAGAATGTTGTGATCGACTGTGTCGAACGCAACACTGAGATCTAGTAATACCAGCACTGATATTTTGCCAGAATCAGAATTTAGGCGAATCTCTGTGCTATGATGTGGTCTGAAACCAGATTGGAAATGGTCCAGGTATCCATTTGAGTTTATGTAGTGGTTCAGCTGATTAAAAGCAACCTTTTCAACAATCTTGCCTATGAAAGGAAGATTTGATATTGGTCTATAGTTGATCAATATGGTGTTATCAAGATTTCTCTTTTTCAGAAGGGGTTTAACAACTGCAGTTTTCAGGGAGTTTGGAAAAGTCCCAGAAAGAAGTGAGGTGTTCACCACTTCTCAGCTTTTCTGTATTGTCTTTTCATATTCTGTACTGCTGTTGATTTTCTCCACAGCGATTTCTGTCTGCCTGACGTCTTTCTGATTTTCACAGGTGCAGTGTCATCAATGACATTCTTAACTTTTGAGTCGAAGAACTCCAGGAGAAGATCAACAGAGTCTGCAGAAATGCTTGGCATTGAAGATATAGCCTTCATAAATAGCACACTAGTGTTAACATTAATGCATCTCTTTCTGACAGAGACAGATCTACATTCATTAGGAGCAGAGATCAATATATCAAAGAAAATACAGAAGTGATCAGATAGTGCTACATCCTTGATAACAGTGGATGAAATCTTTAGACCCTTACTGATGAGTAAATCAAGAGTGTGTCCACGATTGTGTGTAGGCCCATGCACATGCTGAATCAGGTCAAAAGTGTTCAAAACCATTTTAATTTCTTTTGTGGTTTTGATTTCTGCATTTTCTATATGAACATTAAAATCCCCTGCAATAGCAAAACAGTCAGACTCTGAACAAATCATTGATAGCAGTTCTGTGAACTCCTCAACAAAGGCTGGAGAGTATTTTGGGGGCCTGTAAATAATGATAAATAGAATGCGTGGAGCACCTTTCAGCACAATCCCTAGATATTCAAAAGACAAGTACTGAACAAATGACATTTGCTTGCATTGATAGACATCTTTAAAAAGAGCAGCTACACCTCCACCTCTCCTAACAGCTATGGAGACACTCATGAAAGTAAAGTTAGGAGGGGCTTTCATTGAGGACTGTTGCGCTGCAGCTGTCTTCTAGCCATGTTTCATTTAGAAACAAAAAATCCAGGTTGTTTGTGGTTATGAAATCATTGATCAGAAGTGATTTATTTTTTAGTGAGTGAATGTTTAAAAAAACGCTAGCTTGATGGCATTACTTTTTGTCTCTAGAGCAATTTTAGTTTGATGCCTAATAGGCCTCAGATTAGATGGGTCAACCATACGACTTGAGACGGCCTTAGACTTTGTATCAAATATTAAAACAGAAATAGGGAAAACTACAGGCACACTGGGTTCCCGCTTGTTATGTAAACATTCCTGAGTGTTGCTGCTATCGTAGCGGGGACCCGACACATATCACTGAGGGCTGTTATCAGTTGTTTTTGGTTCACTCACAGCAGACACAGGAGGGTTTGGGCCCTGACGTTGTGGCAGCGGCCGGAGAGCTCTCACAGGAGGAGGAGGCTGAGCTGGACCCACAGGTTTTGGTGGTTGTGGTGCCTGCCGTTTTTTAGTTGATAACTGGGGGCTTGCAGCAAAAGAGTGGCAGAGTCTGGTTCCAGCATATACCAGTTCCTCCATTTTCTGTGAGAAGCGTAGAAGTGGAGATGCTGGAGAGAGGGATAATGTGTCTGGTGAATGGAGCTGGATGGATGCCGGAGTAAAAAATAGATATTGTCCTTTAGCACTCTTGCACCAAGTTTGTTTGGATGGAGGCCGTCTAGTTTGAACAGTTGTCTATGAAGTTGTCAATGAAGTTGACTCCTTTTAGACTGCAGGTTCTTTGTAGCCAGGTATTCAGTCCAAGCAACCGTGAAAACATGTTAGTTCCCCTTGCTGGGAGTGGTCCACTGATGAACGACTGAACTTCAAGTCTTCGAAGTGTTTCAGTGAGTTCACCAAAATCCTTCTTTAGGAGTTCTGACTGCTCTTTCCGAATATCGTTCTTTCCCACATGGATGATGATTCGATTTGCAGTCTTGTGTTTCATTAGAATGTTCCGAAGTTCCTTGTTCACATCAAATTCACTTATATTTCTGATAATAGAGTCACTCACTATCAGAGTCCTGGGCTCGGCTGCGCTCTGAGCTGAGTGCCGCTGTCTGCTCAACCTTGCACGCCTGTTTGTAGCAATGTTAGCAGCTGGCTGATGCAATCCATGTTCAGTCACATTTGGGGATTCCTCACCCACATTCATTAATGCTTCAAATCTGTTTTCAAGCAGTATAGGGGGTGGCAAAAGTTTTTACACCAGTTTTTGCAAGCCTTGTCACAGCCATATCTGGGGTAGAGGATGCTACCGCAGCAATACGAGATACTCTTGACAGTCTGATGTCTCGAGTGCCTTTGGGTCTCGCTCCCTGTTTGTGCCATCAATTTGTGTGTCGATCAGTTTTGGCTTGTTCCTCTACACTTATAAACTGTCGATATTGACTAGATTCACAGGACTCACCGGCTGTATGCTGAGGGGGTCCGTGATGATGATCTTCTGTGTGTTCCGCCTGTTTTGGAAGTCCAGCAAGTAACTTTGTTTCTAAAACCACAATCCTTTGTAGAAGTCTATGGCAGTTTGTGCAGCAAGTAGATTTCAGAAGAGACATTTTCTTTCTTGTCTGTTGAAAGTAGGCAGCTGTGTTTTCCCGTCCCCGGAATGTAAGCTGCTGGCAGTGGGAGGCAAAAAGTCTCCTTTTTCATAATGTTTGTATTAAAAATGTGTTGTCTGAGCACTGTGCTGATATGCTGAAGTTAAAATCTTAGAAAAATATGAGAAAAGTTCATAAACAGGGAGCAAAGCGCGGAGCAGTAAACAAGAGTGTCCGAACAGTAGCAAAAGCCGGAAGCACCTAAAGTAAACCATGGAAAAAACGTGAGGAAGCTGCTAAATCATATAGAGAAGGACTTAGTGAGCAGGAAATGGAACAATAGTTTGACAAACTAAAGCTAATAGGTGGTAAAGATATACAAGCAGTATTAATTAAGATATTAGCCTTCACCTACCTGACCGGAAATGATAAGAACAAACATTAAAAGATTAAAGATTCTTGCCCTGGAAATTCTGGTTCAGTTAGAGCACTACAACTGCCTTTTGTTCCTCAGATAGGTTTTTGCACTCTTCTCATTGATTTGTTATAACTTTTCGTGGTCCAACTGATTAGCACAACCCAAAACATGACAATAATTGTCCATTTTCAGCAGCAATAGACCTTTTTCCTGAGTAAACTATGAGCGCCGCCATTATGAATTCTAACATCAGATTAGATGCTCTTATGTTCCGGTCTCCACAGGAACCCATTCAAATAGCCACCATCTTTTTTAATGTTGCTAATATCGGCAGCTTCGTGTCATTTACACACTCATTAAACTTTGAGGAGTGAGGCACTGACAAATGACGGTCATTGCGACATTGCAAAGTGATGGCGCTATAGAGCCATGTGCTTTTTAAAAACTTTTTAATAGGTTTAACATTAGATTAACAGCTGGGAATATACAATACTTTGACTAGAAACACTGAAGACCAGGAATGCAAAGCATTCTTCAGGTTAAGAGTCAGGTGTGACTTCCGCGTTCAGGAAAAACATCTATAGTTAGCAAATTTTGCATGTTCTTTTCTGTTTATTGTCACTGTTCAGTGCCACCATATGGCCGATTGATGACGCGTTGTGAAAACACTCTATGGACATTCCATCAAATGCTTATATCTTGTAAAACACCGTCAGTGTTTATCCTTATTTTACACTGTTGTCTGCCTGTGTTATTTGGCAAGTCTTTGAATGTTGGCTTGCACTTTTGTAATCTAAATTTCTTTTTCCACACCAGCTAAACACATTCTGACTCAGCCTGCCACAGTACCACCAACTCTCTATCTGCTGCGCAGAGGCTGACAGACAGGTAGGACATCCAATAATTTAAAAAATACCTAAAGGCAGAATTTTGATTGGTACTGTATTGTGAAGGACACATCTTCTGGTCCTGGGGTTTCAAAACTCACCCTGGAGGGCCACTGTCCCACAGAGATAAGCTCTGAGGGACAGTGCCTGGAAGTTTCTAGTACAGGGTGCCCAAACACGGACCTGGAGGGCAGGTGTCCTGCAGAGTTTAGCTCCAACACAAATTAGACACACCTGAACTAGCTAATCAAGCTCTTACTAGAAACTTCTCAGCAGGTGTGTTGAGGCAAGTTGGAGCTAAACTCTGCAAGACACCAGGGGTGCTTTTCAATATCCCTCCTCGTTTCCTCGCTCCTCCGTCCTCCATCCTATGACCCGGAAACCGATCGAGCTCAGCCATCTTGTAGGACATCTCAATTCTTTAATTGGACCATGAGGAGGCAAGGATCGAGGAGTGAGGAGCTTCCTGAGGAGTCTTGAGCGAGGATACGCGGGTGTATCCTATGCGGAAGTGTTTTATCGACTAAACGTGACGCACTCCTCCCCCTTCAGATATGTCATAATAATTTACATTTATATTTTACATTTGCAGTGTAAATAATGTCATATATTTAAACAGGGCATCTTGCTTTGTTAATAATTATTATGAATGCCTTAAATAACGAACTTTAACAACATATGGGCAGATCCCTTTAGCGCAGCTGATGACGCTTTGAAGTGACGCTTGAGTGGTCAAGAATATTCCAATGTTCCTCCTTTGATTCCTCCATCCTCATTTCCTTTCCTTAAATCCTTCCTTTGTATCCTAGGGGGGTGGAGCTAAGACGCGAGGAAAGGAAGCAAGGAAAGGAAATGAGGATGGAAAAATAAGAAATGAAAAGCACCCCAGGACCGTGTTTTGGCACCCCAGTTCTAGTATGTCTGATAAGACCTTGATTAGCTGGTTCAGGTGTGTTTAATTGGGGTTGAAATGAAACTTTGCAGGACAGGGGCCCTCCAGGAGCAGGATTGGATACAGACCATCAACTGCAACAAAAAGGATCACACTATACAGTTTACATTCATAACTCAGTGGATGTTTCATCTTTATTCAAACTATGAAAATCTTTGAAAGAGGGCATAGGTGCAGGTGCATTTTGCCAGAATTGGCAATTCAGCCATTGTCCGTGAGATAATTGAAGGGGAGGCACTTCAAGCAGAGCATGGCATTGGCTGGGAAAGGAGTAGACATACTGGGAATCTGGGCAATGCCATCAGTTCTGCTCTCAACAAGCAGTCTGGCCATCTGGAAAGTGCTGGAAACTGGCTGTCACCAGAACTGATCTGAAAAGTTTAGGTCGGGGTCAGCACCCACCTTCAAGGGCATACAGACAGCGTCTGTCTTACTGTAACTGACAGCATTATTGCTGACAACATGTAAATATAGTTATTTGTTTTTTAAGTTCACAGGCTTTCCTCTTTACAGACACTAGGGGGCAATCTTTGGGAGCTCCATTTGCTCAGTTTGGATGCTGGTTTTCTAAAGTCAGGTGAAGCATGCAACCCAACATCATGATGAAACTGGTACTTACAGTTGCAACCAAACCAGTTGCAGTTGACCTGCGAGACATGTTGCTGCGGAGAACAAAATTTTATGGAAACAATTCAACAAAGGCATCAGTAAACTATTAGAGAAAGTTTATTAAAATACATTTGAGTGATTCTGAGAATGTAACATTGATGAATCATAATACAATTCTAATTGACTCTAAACGCTCATGTTCAAAATGATTCAACCCTTAAAAGTCAAATTTTTTGCAGAATCTTTTATTTTTTAAAACCAACAATAAACGCTGCTTGGAAGTGCTTAGAAGTCACCTCTCTACTGCAATCTTGGCCCATTCCTCACCCGAAAAAGCTTTCAGATCACTGATAATCTTTGTTTTTTACTTTGCCACTGCTTTCTTCAAATTCAACCAAATATTTTCAATGAGAATTCCATCTGGAGACTGAACAGACAACTCAAGAACATTTTATGACTGATCCCTGAACCAAGCATAAGTAGATTTGGATGTTTACTTTGGGATGATTGTCCTGCAAGAAACTCCATTTCAATCTTTGCACTGAAGGTATCACAATTCTTGTCAAAATGGCCTGATAGTTCAAAGAATCCATGGTGTCCTTCATACAGTCATGATTTTCACTTTTTGCTACAGTTAAACAAACCCCATAACAGGACTGGCCAACCTCCGTGTTTGACCATGGATATTGCTTTGCCTTATTTGGATCAGACATACCGCTGATCCATATGTCTAAAAAGTTCTAGTTTGGTCACATCACTCCATTAAACATTCTTCCAGAACTCCACAGGTCTATCCAAATGAATTTTAGCATGTTCAAGTCAGTCTTTTTGTTCTTTTTGGTCAAGAGTGGTATTCGGCAAGATGCCCCAACATGAAAGCCATGCTTGTCTTTTGTTCATCTTATACACTGCATTGCAAGTCTTTGGCTGTACATTGCAGGTTTTCCTCAGTTGTTCTGATCAAACATTTTATGATATTGTGCTTTTTGGTTAAACCCCCTCAAAGGTTTTCTGGAACAACACATTTTAAGCGTTCTAATGTCTTAGAAATATTCATATAGCCTTAGACTTTCTAAGTAATAAAATTATTTCTTCTCTATAGCTTCTCTATAGCATTTGTGAGAGCTCTCTTGACTTTGTCATATTACCTACTCAACTTAAGCACATGCATGGGCTTTCTAATACGTTCTAAAGGCTTAATTGTTCCCCACCACAAATAAGTGACTAAAAAACAGCAATGTTGAATAGAGGTTGAATAATTATGACATAGCTGTGTCCTATAAAAATCCTTTAACTCAAAAACTTGATTTTCTGTTATTTCTATAGAATGTAATGAATTAACCAATGAATGAATGAAAAAAGACATTAATTCAAGTCTTATTCTGAATTGTTAGTGAGCGAACAGTTTCTGTGCAGGTGATAATGGAGAATAATTATGAGCAAAAAAGGTGTTTAGTCTTTGAAAAATATGGTCGAGAGAAATGGCTGTGTTGTATTTTTATATCATTTTTCACTGTGACCCAGTTTGCAGCTTGAGTTATGCTATTCTTTTATATTTGTTTTATTATAACTAATTATTTCAAGAACTGTTGTAATTTAATTTTGTGGTTATTTAATTAAAAAGTTTGTGTTAAAGAACAGGAGAAAAAGCTGTAACTGAAAAACCTGTGTTCAAACAGTCTCAACTTTAAGATAAGTGAAGTGAATTCTGGTGGCAGATGTTTTTCAGGTCAAAAAAGTAAATCTGTCATTATTTATGTACTTGACAGCGATATCAGTGATATCTAGTGAAATAAGTTAAGAAAGCAGCATGAAATGCTTTAACTTGCAAGTTAACAATATATATATATATTTGCTTCCTGTTTGTCTCCCCTGCACATGGAGCAACATACTTGAATCACAAGATCAACAATACTAACCCAAACCCACAATTTGCCCCAAAAAGGGCAGAATAAATTAAACTCAAATAGGTAATAGTTAACACTTTATTGGTAGATATTGATAAGTCATATGGTTGGAAGTTGTTCAGTCATAAGCATTCAAATATAAGCACCTGACTGAATGAGGGAAATTCATCCCAATTTAAAATGATATACACTGTAAAAAAAAAAAAAGCCGTAAAATTTACGGTAAAAAAAGGCAGCTGTGGTTGCCAGAATTTTACTGTAAAAATTTTTACGGTTTTCACTTAAATTTACAGGTAAATACTGTAATTTCACTGATATAATGGTAATGTACCAATTTTTTGAAGTACTAAAATCTGTTTTGTACTTTTGTAATACACTGATAACCACCAAAAGAAGGTGGTGATGATAACATCACATGATGAACCAAAGCCCATCACAAGGAGATTTTAAATAATAACTTATATAGAAGGTACACAGAGTCATTCACACAAACACTAAACACCATCATGGTAACACACATAAATCTGAAATAATGCAAACAAAAACATTAATTTAACAACATTAGATGTAACATACTACCCTAATGCACAAAACTAAGAAGAAGAAGTTATTTCAACAAAAAAACATCAAATAAATAAAATGAAAAACAGGGAATACTGGGAATGTCAATTTACGGTTATTCACTGTAAACTTTACATTCTTTTTCATTTCCAAAAACAGTATACTCCCGTAAAAATTACATGCACAGTTTTTCACCGTATATAGAAGGGGAACTTACCGTTAACCATTTCACAGGTTTTTACCGTAGCATTTTTATTTTTTTACCGTTAAATTCAAAGTAATTTTTTACAGTGTAGAATAGAATTTATAGTTTAAAAAATGTGACGTAATCTCTGAGTATTAGTTTGCTTTGCAAGTAAACAAACCATCAAAATACTAGAAAGTCAAATAAGTCAAAAGTAAAAATACAAAACCTATTACAAAACTATACACATAAGGGTAAAGTATATTTCTTAACACTTTTAATATATTACTTCTACATTACAAAAAATAACAATTACTATTTTCTGTCACCCTTTGCCATTTTTGGCTCCTGTAACATAAAAAAAACCCTACCATGTACCTACTAAATCTATTCAATACATGTTCCCTAAATTTGGTTTATGCCTGATAATTACATATAAACATTTCTTGCATTCTATTACACTACCAAGCAGTACATTTGTGCAAATATTGACATCAGTTTATTCAATATTTTAGCTCAGTGCAAACAGAAGTATATGATTTTCTAATGTCATTGTTCTCTCTGTGTTTGCTAAGAGTCAACATTCAAACACAGGCTTAAATGTCTTGCTCTCGTTCTTGATGATTTAGGAATTTGATCAGCCTTGGAGGAACTGGAAGCCTGTGAATTTTCTTCAGTCTCTTGATCCCGAGCAGTTTGCGGATTTTCAGCCTGCAGAGCTGCATGAGTGGGCGTGGAGGCGCTGCAATCAGAACCAGCAAATGAATACACAGGTGACTGAAATCATTTGCATATATGAATAATTTAAGCGAACGGTACGGGCGCACATACTTGCTTTCTCTTTGATGCTCTGCCACTCATGGTAACTGTCCAGATGTTCAATGAGTCGTGCACAGAGTTTCACATGCCCAACATAGTCGAGCAGCACGTCTATAATCGGTCCTGCCCAGCGGGAGTAGTTTTCGGTGGATATCACCTCACAGAACTAGTAAAAAGGGGGGTGTAAATTGTAGTACTATACGCAATATACAATAATTGGCTTCAGGCCACTTACCTGAACACAGGTCTTTTCTGCAGGTTCATCTCGATCATATCTCGGATTACGTGTAGTCTTTAGAGGTGGATGAGGATTGCTGCCATATACACAGTTGAAACATGACAAGGCATCGTAGCCATTATCCATCAGATACTTCAATAAGGGAAGATACTTCATGCAGAACATAACACATGCTGGAAAGGTAGTGGGGTGAGTTGGGATGTAAACATTGACATTAGCACCATGTTCCACCAGCAAAGTCACGGTTTGGATGCAACCCTGCCTCAGGGCAACGAGGAGCGGGTTGAAGGTGTCCAGGTTTGGATTGGCACCAGCCTCCAGGAGCATAGTTGTAGCTTCGATATTGTTGTTCATGACGGCAAAGTATAAAGCTGTACTGCGCCGGTCTTCATACATCATGGAACGATCCTCAGACAAAGTGGCATTGACGTCAAAGCCGGCCTCGATTAGTGCCTCAAGAATATCGTTTCTGTTGCGCTCCGCTGCTAAATGGATGGGGCTGATACCTGTACGTCTCACTCTGGCCTTGCTTGTGGCTGGGATCAGCATGGATATGATACTGAAAATAAAGTGTTTTGTGTTACCTTGCTTGCGTACACTACGATATTCTTGAACCCATGTTAGAATTTTTGCTATTAGGGTAAAATGACCATCATAAGATGGAAAAATTATTTATTAATTAATTTAATTAATGTATTTATTAATAAGAAGACTAGTAATACATATAAACCTTTAAAAAGCTTGTATGAAGTGATTAGCAATAATAAAATTATAGATGAACAGTTCTAGGGTTGGGAACCGAATGTTTTTTGTTTAAAAAAGCACAGAAGAGGACAAGTTTGTTTTGGGGCACTGACGCAGAACGTCTCAGGTTACGTAGGTAACCCTAGTTCCCTGAGGACAGGGAACAAGACGCTGCGTCCTGGTTCAGGACACTATGGGAACTGCCTTCGGCATGACCGGTTCTGAAACAAGCTATAGAACAACGACAGTGAACTTGACACTGTCCGGCGCCAGCCTGTGACATCATCAACAGGTGCCTTAGTATAAAGCAGGTGCCTGAGAGCACAACACCATATTTTTGTCGGACGGAGGTCTGTGCAGGGCCCGAGGCACGGCCCTGAGACGCAGCGTCTCGTTCCCTGTCCTCAGGGAACTAGGGTTACCTACGTAACCTGAGACGTTCCCTTCCGGAGGGAACTCTACGCTGCGTCCTGGTTCAGGACACTATGGGAACGCTTATACCAACCCCGCCATGCCGAGGGATAAGTGATCAAACTGACTGAATGAGGAGTCAAGAAGGAAAATCACCCCTGCTTCAGCGAGAGTCGCTGGGGCCCAGTGACCTGCCACGGCTAGCTCGGCTACCTGTGCACGCAACTCTCAAGCGTTGAGGCCTAGAGGAAGCCTACTACACTTAGCTCTCTAAGTGAAGGAGCTCATAAACGCCCTGACCATAAGGGGCGGAGTTTAGGGAATGGAGGTCTCAGCAGAGCGAATGTCTGCTCTAGGGACCTGACAACATTCAGTGCTAACAGGTATAGGTGGCTATACTCGACACTGGGGGTATTCAGTGAGGCTGAATAGCCTGTGCAACCGAACTACCCGAGTGGAGCTTCTGCTCAGAGGGAATCTACAGAGTGGAGGTCTCATGACCTAACTACACTTGACACTGACGATGGTCTGTGAGGCTGAATAGCCTGTGCAACAGGCCTGTCTAAGTGGAGATTTTCTGATTTTCTTTCGCCGAAAGGAAGCCTGGCCACACTCTGTGCCTTCCAGAGTGCAACTCTAAGAATGGGGGTGCCGTGGCACCTCTACACTCAAGACCTGGGGGTAGTCAGTGAGGCTGAGTAGCCTGTGCAGCAGAACTACCTACAGGGAGTTCAGAGGAGTGACTGCTTCAAAGGAAGCCAGAAAAGCACTCTGTGTCTTGCAAAGGAAAACTCTAAAAGTGGGGGTCTCGCGACCCACTTCACTTCAACACTGAGGGTAGTCAGCGAGACTGAATAGCCTGTGCAGCAGAACTACCTGAGTGGAGTTTCTGCAAAGTGGCGGCTTTGGTAAGAAAGAAGCCTGGTACCACTCTGCACCCAGCAGAGGACGACTCTAAGGATGGAGGTCTGTGACCTATCTACACCCAATACTAGAGGTAGTCCGCAAGGCTGAATAGCCTGTGCAGTCGGACTGCCTATTTCTAGTGAATCTCTGGAGGCAACGAAGGACTCTGAGTGAGTCTGGAGAGTGGCAGACTCTAATAGCTGATGGTAGTCAGCAGCAGAAGGACTCTAAGAGTGGAGGTCCCATGACCTACTGCACTTCAACACTGCAGGTGTTCATCGAGGCTGAATAGCCCATGCGACAGTACTACCTGAGTGGAGTCTGGAGAGTGGAGGCTTTCAAGGAGGGAGCCTAACACACCTCCGTGCTTAGCAAAGAAGAACTCTGAGAGTGGAGGTCTCATGACCTATCTACACTCTAATCCTGAAGGTCATCCGCGAGGCTGACTAGCCTGTGCGACAGAATTACCTTCGTTTTGGAGCTCTTCTGGAGAGTGGAGGCCTGAAAAGGCGTCGACACTCAATCCTGCTAGCAGTGCTATCTGGATTGGAGTTGGAAAACTAAAAGGTTTTTGAAAAAACCAACTCAGAAGATGGACACGGAGGAATGCCCTGCGTGGTCCATACCGTATAGGATTTCAGAAAGGAACCTGCCTTTACGGGAGGAACCTTACCATAAGTATGGATTTTAGTGAAGTGCCTAAGTAGTGCACTTACCACTCACGTGGATTTTAGAGAGTGCTCAAAGACTTGCGTGAGCAAACACCACAAATGTGGTTTTGAATAGGTGCCCTGAGCATAGCGAGGATCACCAGATTTGCAGTCTCTAGGCGATAGCAGAGCCTGAAAGCGGAGCTTCTGGAGAGGGGAGGCTTCAGCAGAAAGACTCTCTAAAGCGAGAGGAGGCCTACGACGCACTCCCTAGGGAAACTCTTCAGAGTGGAGGCCTCAGGTGAAACGCTCTAGGCGAGGGGAGGCCTGACTACACTCGACGCTCAAGAAAAAGGCAGATACTCACAGTAGAGCAAATAATGAAAAATTCTCATTTTATCATCTAGCTCTGTGTAGTGGAGGCTCCGAGACTGCATCTCTGAGGAGAGAAGCCTACAACACTAGTTTTTGGCAAGACTGCACTCCCCCAAAAAATAGTCAGCGAGGCACTCATGGGCCTGCTAGCTGCTATAACTTTGAGAGTGAAGGTCTCAGTACTGTTGGCTGTGACAGAGGGGAGACCTATTACACTGTGCTTATCAAAGGAGTTGAAAAAACTTAAAGGTTTTGGAACCAACTCGAAGAATGGGCACGGAGGATTATCCTGCGTGGTCCAACCCGTGAGGGATTTGAAGAAGGACCCTGCCTTTACGGGAGGGATCCTTACCATAAATATGGATTTTAGTAAAGTGCCTATTTTTGTAGTGCACTTACCACTCGTGTGGATTTTAGGGAATGCTCAAAACCGTTGTGTGAGCAGACACCACTAACGTGGTTTTGAGAAGGTGCTCTAAGCATTTCGCGAGGAAGACACCTGTATTATTCCCGGGTGATAGCAGAACCCGGAAGCGGAGCTTTCAGTGAGGGAGGCTTTAATGGTTACAAGCTCTCTCGAACGTAACAAGCCTGACGACGCTCAACTGAGGAAGCTCTATCGAGTGGAGGCCTTGGTATACACGCCCTCTCAAGGAAGGGAGGCTTTACTACACTCAACGCTTGTAGTGACAGGTCCACGAAAAGAGTTCACAAGCTGCCTTAACCTTGTGTTTTCCCGGCCTGTATTTCTGGGAAGTGGAGGCTTAACAGAAACTCGACCCAGTAAAAAGCTCTCATGAATGGAGGTCTAAGAATGACCTGGCTACATTCAGCGCTAAGAAGTATTATCTTTATATGTCTCTCTTTACAGAGGACTTCACAGAGAGGAGGCCTCCTAGGCCTGCTACACTCAATTCTGGCGGATTGGGTCACAATGCCAGAAGGTAATTTAGCGAGGCCCAGAATGGGGCCTGACAGCCAAATATATAAGATTTCTACTTCAAAGCGGGGCTTTTTAAAGAGAGCGGAGGCTTCAGTAAAACATCTCTCTCTCAGAGAGGGAGCCTTGACGACGCTCTATTCACCCTAGTACACAAACTCCTAGGAGTGGAGGTCTCACATATGTGTATATGAAAATACACAGGGAAGGTACCTGACTACACTCATGCAAGAAGAGTATTACTCTTAGCAGGGTTTGAGTGAGCGGAGGCTTCAGCAGAGCGATTTCTCGCTTGAAGCAGCTTGACAACGCTCAAGAGGGTTTTTTTTTTTTAATATATTCTCGCATGTATATGTATGTTGGATCATGTCTATACCAAGCTCACTCTAGCGGAGGTTTCAAAACCTGACAACGCTTAACCCACGAGGGGATTTCTACGAGTGGAGGTCTCTACACACTGTTTTCTTTTATAAAACGAGGGGAGACCTGGCTACACTCGGCACTTGGTGGCAGTAGAACTCAAGAGGAGCTCGAAAACTGCAATAGCAATCACCCAAGCGGAGCTGGTAGACAAAAGAAAACATACACATACACGCTTGAATATTTTATTAAAGTGTCTTTACTGTTCACATACCGGGCCAACAGATTGAGCCTCAATCTCATCATTGGCCCAGCCCCAGAGTCTTTGGTGAGGGGAAAAAGGAGGGGCAGGTAGCCCCACACTGGCGACCTGGCCTCGTCTCTGGCCCTTGGACCAGGACGGGCCTGGTTTCCCCCGGTGTTCAGGTGGAGGCGTGGACCGGCGAGGGATGCAAAGCCCCGGGGCTCGGTCCAGATCTTTCAGCAGATCAGCCTGGTACGCCTCTGCAACACTACCATCGTGTGCAGAGGAGCACCGGCCTGACCCACTGCTGCATATGTGCCTTTGGAGCCTTCAGGGTCGATGTCCCTCGCTCTGAGAGATAGTTCGCAAACGTCTGCTCAGTGAGAGGCATCGTCACATATCCGCGCCCATGCATTCCCTCGACATCAGCATGATTCACATGCTGATGCCTGTGAATGCGGGCTGAATATGGCCTGTCCCATTCCCTCTCGATCTCTTATGCAGATCAGGAAGGAATGGGAGGCTCACAGGAGTTGGCTTTGTCATGGCCGGGAAGAAGCCGCTCGTCTAGTCTGCCTAGGGCGGCCTTTTCCCTGGCGGGCTTCCACAAAAGGGGTAGCCGCGCGGTCCATAACAGACATCAACTCTTCATATGCGGGGCAAGGAGGCTGCATGGGCTCAAAAAGAGCTCATCTTGTTCCATTTCAACCTCCTGCTCGCCCTGGCTTGAAGCCAAAAGAGCACTCGCTGCAGGACCGGAGGATGTGAGAGACAACACAGCCTCTGCTAGCAGCGCATTCTCGTCTCCGGCTGACGTGCGCGAGAGATTAAACGCTCTCTCAAACTCGTCAGCCAGCTCCATCTGTGATCCCCGCGATCTCAGCCGCCGGGCAGCCTCAGCTGCCGCGGGACCGGAGCCGCGTGGGGCAGATGGATGGCCCGATTCCCTTGAGAAAAGGGCCAGACGAGAACAGAGTTTCTTCAAAGTGAAACTCTCACAATCTCTTCTAGAGCAGAGCGCGCGTGCTCTTACACCTAAACACACCAAACAAAGGTTGTGTGCATCATCAGGTGTCAGATTTCTCTGACACGGATCCGCACACTTCCTAAATAGTTTCTCTCTAGGCATCGCTGTACTCACTCGTTTAGAACAGAGGACTCTGAAGACAAAAAGATGGTGTTGTGCTCTCAGGCACCTGCTTTATATTAGCAGGCGCCTGTTGATGATGTCACAGGCTGGCGCCGGACAGTGTCAAGTTCACTGTCGTTGTTCTATAGCTTGTTTCAGAACCGGTCATGCCGAAGGCAGTTCCCATAGTGTCCTGAACCAGGACGCAGCGTAGAGTTCCCTCCGGAAGGGAACTAGTTTAACATTTAGCTGCACTGCATTTCCGTTGTTTTTTATGTAAAAGTAATTGACCATTAAGCTTACGTTTTTCAGCGTCTTGCATTCTTAAAACCAAGTGCTCAAAAAAAAAAAAAACAAAAAAAACGCAACACCCTAACAAATAGCATGAATAGAGTAGTTTGATTTCCGAACAAATAATTCATATGAGTTTGTTCTTTCTAGCGATTCAAAAACCTTAAAGGGATAGTTAAAAATTAAAATTAAAAATTACCTCATGATTTACTCGCCCTCAAACCATCCTAAGTGTGTATGAATATCTTTCAGACATTTAAAAATGTTCTGGCTCTTCCAAGCTTTTAGAAAGTTAGATGCATATTGCGTACATTCGAACTGTAACACAGCCTATTGATCTCTTCGGCAGGACATAAGCTAGCATACATTTACTGCACGTCTCATAAAACGTTAAAAAATGTCAGTATCTGGGAGTAAGAGAAAAGCAACAATGGACAAATTTGACGACGCAAAAGAGATCTCAGTTTGGTCAGATTTTCTGAGTGCACACACCGAAGCAGTGTCTCTCACACAGCACACAAGTACTTTTTTGCGTCGCGTGAATGGAGAAATACACACAAAATGATGTTGAATTGTCCATTTTGATGAGTATTCACGTAAACACACTCGGTGAACGCAAAGAGTTGGGAGAATATCGGACGTGTAGGGTTAGGACACGCATGGTACGTGTCACAGAAGTAAAATCTGTGTCTATCATGATAAAACCTTAATATTAAACCTATAGAAAGAGTTTTTGATTTTAGAGAAATGCTTAAAAGGGGTCATATGATGTGATATCCTGTTTTTCTTTGTCTGTGTTACAAGCTGTTTGTGCATAGATAAGATCTGTAAAGTTGCAAAGCTTAAAGTCTCAAATCCAAAGAGATGTTTATTATAGAAGTTAAACTCAGACACACCTCCCTAAAAAGGCTAGTTCAAACACGCCCCCACTTGTCCACGTCATGGGGTGAGTAGATTAGCGTAACACTGCCTTTATGTATATGGAAAGATAGAAGGCGTAACTTTTACCAGCTGTAGTATTGTTGTAGCCGCCATGTTGTGAAGACGCAGTGTGTTTCATTGCGAAAATAAAAGCAGAAGTGGGTGATGCGCATTTTACAGAGGACTGTTTCCTGAACCTGAGAGAGCAGCTTACAATGCCAGCTGTACACAAAGGGTTAAGGCTATAATGTTGGGCAATTCCAATGTTGCAAGGACAGTCTGTGCTTCTGACTCATAGCCTGTAAGTACGTTTTCATATTTAAAGAATTTGCCACTGACTATTTAAACACAAGTTTTGAACAGTGTAGAGTAGTGCTTGTTGTTTTTCGTTCTATGATCACAAATGCAGACATGGTGTTGTTTATGTGGCGCGGCGCAACGCAGTGCGTAAAAAGACAGTATGAGTCATTATAATCAGTTATGTCCCCACTGGATACAACAAATGCCTTGTTTATAATGGGTTTTATTGTTTCTGTCTCGTTGCGCCGAGAAAGAGCATGATAAGGGCCGTAACATTTCTGTCACACGCTTGAGGTATTCGGCCAATCACAACGCACCTGATAGCTGGCCAATCAGTGAACACCTCGGTTTCCATCAATGATGAGTTCTGTAAAAATCGAAGCGTTTCAGAAAGGCAGTGCATAGAAGCGCAACAATAATGCACAGTATGTGGAAAATAATGTTTTTTGAACCTCAAACTGCATAAACACGTTGCATTACAACAAATACACAAAATGCACAATAATGCTCTTTTTAGCAACATCATATGACCCCTTTAATAAATGCATTACATTGTAACTAAACCTGTTTTTAGATTTTAGCCAATATTTAGTCGACTAAAAATAGACTAAAACAAAAACAACTTAGATGACTAAAATGTGACTAAAACTAAATGGCATTGTAGTCAAAAGACTGTAACTAAGACTAATTCAAAATAAAATGTAAAAATGTCGTACACGCTTTCACAAGAAAGAGGTGTTCCAGTGGATGATGTAGGCAAACATGGAAACACAAAGGAGAGGGCAAAACAAAACACTGGTCAGGAATTAGAAGTACAAACGGGGACTGGTAAAGATGTCGGAGGATTTCAATATAAGTCAAGTTTTGCTTCAAACGAGACTAGCATATTCTCACCAGAACTTACGCTACATCGATGTACTACGTCATCCACTGGAATGCCACTGCAGAAGCTAGAGATTACAGTTTTAAATAAGGATATTTTTCTTGCACAAACGCATCGATTCACTTCAGAAGGCCTTTATTAACCCCCTGGCGCCATGTGGAGTACTTTTTATGATGCATGGATGCACTTTATTGGACTTTAAAATCTCAACACCCATCTTCACTGCCGTTATAAAGCTTAAAAGAGCCAGGACACAACTCCCAAGTCAAACACACCTAGGATGGCTTGTGGGTAAGTAAATAATAGGGATTTTTTTTTTTTTAATTGGGTGAGCTGTCAGTTTTTTAACAATTAAACACACCTTTTGCAATAATTGTAATAAAGACTGTTAATGGAGCTGTTAAAGATGCAATGTGTAATATTTAAGATTATCTCTTGACAGAAATGCAATATAATATACATAACTATGTTTTCAGGGGTGTATAAAGACCTTACATAATGAACCATTATGTTTTTATTAACTTAGAATTATCAGTTTATATCTACATACACCGCGGGTCCCCTCACATGGAAGTCGCCGTTATGTTTCTACAGTAGCCCTAAATGGACAAACTGCTCTACAGATCGCGTTTCATCACTGTTGTTCTAGCGAAAAAACACTGACACAATGATGAACAAGTAACAGTAATATTCACAATAACATCGTTTTATTGAATTATCAAGTATATCTAATTCCCTAATTTACGTTTTTAAAGAAACTTCATTATTCTTTGCTGTCGACAACATTTTAATCCCGTGTCGGCTGCCGTAGCTTCTGTAAAGGGAGGGGTGAGCGGTGGACGGAGTCGTTGGTTGCAATTCACAACCTCATCGCTAGATGCTGTAAAAAATCTACACACTGCACCTTTAAGGAATTTAAATAGTTAAGAGGAACCGGATGCCGGGATCATCAAATTCTTTACGATTCCCATCCCTAAACATGTCATGCTATCAAGAATTATTCTATGGGATTATTAGTTTTCCTGTTAGGTGAGAAAAGGACCCTACACACTATAAACTAGAAGAGTTAACAAGACATAACATGTATGTCAGAAGAAAATGCACTTATCTGAAATGGTATTGTACAAATAAAACCATTTGCTCCAATTTGAGTTAGCTTGAGTTAAGGTTACAGGTTACAGGATTAGCACCCTCTTGCCACAGCACTGCTCTAAAGCACCCATTGAGACTTACTTATTTGCCCTGACATTTTTGCGGGTACACCCGAAAGTGAGGAGGTCTTTGCTGAAAATTAATGCAAGATTATGAGATGTACTAAATGAACCTAAACTCTTAACAACCAATGGCCTTCGCATATACAGTTATGCAGTTAAACTGTGACCTGAAAAAATTCCTCCCAAAGCAAATTCATTCAAATTTTTTTCCTTATAAAGTGAATTCTGAATACCTCATACCTGTCATTGCCACGCTGGGCAGCAATATGGATTGGCAACAATCCTGTTTTGCCCGGCTTGTTGGCGTCTGCATTTTGAGAAAGAAGAAATTCTACAATGTCCTCGTGACCATTTTTACAGGCCTCATACAGCGCTGTGGCTCCATCTGCAGCCTGGCTGTTGAGATCTGCACCTGATTGACGTGAGATGCATTACATATCAGATGCAGTCTACCTGATCTAATTACAAAAAACATCCCTGTGGGAACTTTTTTTTCGCAGGATGCGAAATACGTACCAATACATCCATTTCACTGCATTTTCTAACAAAAATGAACACTAGAGGCGGTAAAACATCAAGCATCTGTAATTGTTTTTGTACACAGTTATGATGACAGCTCCAAATGTTTCGCTTTCCAGACATAACAAGCTTGCATGGTAGCTCAGCTGGCACAAAATTGGACTTAGAATGTGGAATCTTTGGGTACAAATCCCGTGAAAAGCATGACTCATGATAAAAGAGCCGAAAGATGAAAGATCGAAAAACAAGCTAAATGGCATGCTTGCAATTACGTTTTTACATCACATTCGCTTTTGTTCATACTACCGGGTAGGTTTAAGTGTAGTGCAGATGGTACGTTATTTTAAAACGTCACAAAACATTAAGAGTTATAGTGTCACTCAACAAACATTTCAAGTCAGAACTGCAGTGATATGTACAAAACCAACGTCACATCTGTACGTATTTTGTCTTGCAAAAAAGTTCCCACAGGTACGTTTTTATCATGAGATCAGGTTGAATGCATTATTGCGTGATTCAGTACATCACAAAGCAACAGCGGAAGAGAAACAAAAATTATCTTACCATTTTTTAAAAGCATGCGAAGTGTGTCCACTTTTCCACTTTGGGCGGCCACAAAGATAGGAGTGATTCCGTACATGTTGGCAATGCTGACTTTGGCTCCAGCTTTCACCAGCATCTCACAGATTTCCACATTGTTCCTGCACACACTCTCATGGAGAGCGGTCCAGCCTTGAATACAGTTCTTATTCACAGAGGCACCATTATTCAGTAACATGGCAACCATCGCTGGGTTCTCCTTCTCACAAGCTGCAGATATGTATAGAAATTATAAATTGTCCATCCCACTACTGAAAACCAAATTAAATGAAGAGCCAAACAAAAGATCCTTTTTTAAGATTTGCAGTTTTTTAATGAAATTATGTGGATCAAGACTGGTAATCCAAGATTTTAAACCTCAGACATTTGAATCTGATTGTAAAGAACTAGAATTACTTCTCACTAACTTGAAATTGGAAGGTTTATATAGGACTTAAAGATAATAAAATCTGATTTTTTTATTCAGTACTTACCTGAATAAGATATTACACATGAAAGACATTTACATATAATTGCACAAGAGAAAATAATAGTTACATTTATAAGAGTGACACTGTTTAAAAATTTACATACGCTTGCTTCTTAATACTGCGTTGTTACTTGAATGATCCACATGAATTATTATTTTTTTTTAGTGATAGTGAGTCCCTTATTTGTCCTGAGCTGCCCGCTGTTCTTCAGAAAAATCCTTTAGGTCCAACAAATTATTATTATTATTATTATTATTATTTTTTAGCATTTCTGTGTATTTGAACTATTTCCAACAATGACTGTATGATTTTGAGATGCATCTTTTTCACACTGAGGACAACCGAGAGACTCATATGCAACTATTACAGAAGGTTCAAATGCTCACTGATGCTTTCAGGAAAGGCAGTACTAAATGAAAAAATATATAACATTTTGGCAAAATAAGAAAATTGTACACTTCCTCATTCTGTTCAAAAGTTTTAATGCATCATGTTTTCTTCTAAAGCATCAGTGAGTGTTTGAACTTTCTTTAATAGTTGCATATGAGTCCCTCAGTGGTCCTTAGTGTGAAAGATGGATCTCAAAATCATACAGTCATTGTTGGAAAGGGTTCAAATACACAGAAATGCTGAAAGACTAAATAATTAGTTGGACCTGAAGAACAATGGATAGTTCTCTTACGAGAGGTCTCTCGTACTGCGTAAGTATCTTATGCTATGGGGAAAATCCTTTTCTGCGAGATATTGAAGCCAAAAATTATCCTTAATTTTGAAATAATGTAAATCGCGTTGCAGCAGCATACAGTCATAGGCGAAACAGCTTGCGCGCCTATTGGCTGCTCTGCGGCAACTGCAGCAGCCTATAGAGCGAGACCTGGCGCGACGCCAGATCCAATGGGGGCATTTCGCGCCCTTTGCGTCGCTTCCCGCCTAAAAGGGCGTGGTCTAGGCCTATAAAGAACGCTCGTAGGCAGCTATTATCTGATTTTTCATCCTTCAAGCGAAGCACACGCATCGCTGGAGCCGGAGAAGAAGCCGCCGTCGACTGCAAGCATCTCAGCGGGACGAGCCACTGAAGCTGCCGGCCACGCCGTCTTCCGTGCCTTCCTGCTGCGCTTTCCGGCGCCTATATCCTTTATAATCTACAGTGTGTGTCGCCGCTGCGATACACACTGTTTCTCTAAAAAGAGCAAAGCGTCTTTTTAAAGATGCCTTCATACGGCTCGTGCAGATGCCAATGGCGACTCTGAGGACTTGCCTTGCACTCTTCACTGAGACTGCTCCCCCGCCCGCGGCGGTGTCGCGCCGCAAAAAGCGCCGTGCCCAGCGGGCCCCCGGATCCTCCCCCCAGCCGACAAAGCTCGCCGGTTCGCCCGCCTGCTTCATCGACCTCGTCAGCCTCTGTTCCGGACGTAAAGCGGCCGCTGTCTGCCACCGCTTCAATCAACGCCGCTGACGAGGGGGCCATGAAGGAGGAAAAGGATTTCCGTTTCCCGCCAAACGGGAACACGATGCTGCTCAGAAGAGGCGATAACAGCCCACTTATGTCTGCCCTCCGCTGGACGGCGTGCTAAGTCGGCCCTCCCCTCTAAAGCTTGTTGTCAGACGTCAAACCTGCTCCGCCGCGCTTTCGCCGCCGCCAAGCCGCGTAAGCGCTGCGAAACATGGCCTCTCACCGTTGCTGAGAGGCACCCGTGGCTAACGCTTTCTGACGTTTTTCTCATCTGGCCGCCGCCCCGCCAGACGCGGCCCGCGGCCCAGGATTGAGTTGAAAACTGAGCCTCCGAAATCGTCCTAGCACAACTAGGAAAACGACAGTGTACGAGTCCCGCTGTCGCCGGACCCCCAAAAAAGTTATTCGCTCGTCCAGTTCCAGAAAATGTGACTGTTCCAGTGTTTTCTGCAGCCAACAAACCGGCTCCGTCGCCCGTTTGCCTGCACACAAAAGTCGTTCCCACGGCTACACAGATAAACTCCCAATAGAGTGTATTGTCTGGTGTCCCGGCCACGGCCGATGGTGTTTCACGTGTCGTAAGAATATGCCCACTATCCAGTGCTCATTTCTACACACAAGCACAGCGCACAGATAAACCCCCAATAGAGTGTATTGTCTGGTGTCCCGGCCACGGCCGATGGTGTTTCACGTGTCGTAAGAATATGCCCACTATCCAGTGCTCATCTCTACACACAAGCACAGCGCACAGATAAACCCCCAATAGAGTGTATTGTCTGGTGTCCCGGCCACGGCCGATGGTGTTTCACGTGTTGTAAGAATATGTCCACTATCCAGTGCTCATCTCTACACACAAGCACAGCGCACATAAAATCGACTCAGATCGATTTCGCTTCACAACCGGCCACGGCCGATGGTGTTTCACGTGTCGTAAGAATATGTCCACTATCCAGTGCTCATCTCTACACACAAGCACAGCGCACATAAAATCGACTCAGATCGATTGCGCGTCACACGTGGTAAATGTGCCCGCTTCACAGTGCCCACAGACACCACATTATGCATGTCGAACGGTTTCTGTAAAAACGAAACCAAAAGTGCATTCGCTCTATGCAGGCGAACGTTGTTTGGAGTGTGTTAAATGTGCCCGCTGTCCCACGGCCACATACATACACAGACATAATAGTTCCCGCTATCAGCGTGCCCCATGCCTCAAATGTCACGAGCACGTTTTGCATGAAATCAAAGTGCATTCGCTCCACGCAAGCGAACGATATTTGGAGTGTGTAAAATGTGACTGTTCCTGTGTTTTCTGCAGCCAACAAGCCGGTTCTGTTGCCCGCTAATAGCCTGCACACAAAGGTTGTTTTCACGGCTACCCAGATAAACCCTCAATAGAGTGTATTTTCTGGAGTCCCGGCCACGGCCGATGGTGTTTCATGTGTCGTAAGAATGCCCACTGCTTGCTCATCTCTACACAAAAGCACAGCCTGTCACAGACACAGGTATAGCGCACATAAAATTGACTCAGATCGATTGCGCTTCACATGTGGTAAACGTGCCCACTTCACAGTGCCCACGGACATCACATTATGCACGCCCCAAGATTTCTGTAAAAACGAAACCAAAAGGTGTTCCCTATACTGTATGCGGATGAACGTTTGCAGTGTGTTAAATGTGCCTGTTGCCACACAACCACATCGACACACAGACATAATAGTTCCCGTTATCAGCGCTCGCGCCCCGAATGTCACGAGCACATCTCTTGTGCCGCAGCACACCGAAACCACTCCGTTACTGAACGAACGGAGCGCGCTTCGTATTCAACCTCTAGCTATTCATGCAAACGCATGGGAAAAGCTTCCAGGGGTTTCGAAATGGGTGCTGGACATTATAAAAGGAGGCTATTCGCTACAGTTTCACCGACGCCCGCGCCTCTATACAGCGCGCGTCGAGACCACAATGCAGACAGAAGCAGCACACCTGCTTCGAGCCGAAGTGGCGAAACTATTGAGCAAAGGGCTCATAGAGCCCCTTTCTCAAGCTCAAAGCGAATGAGGGCTGTACAGCAGATAGTTCCTGGTACCGAAAAATGACGGTGGTCTCGGACCCATATTAGATCTAAGGCAACTGAACAAAGCGCTGGTGAAGCGCTTCGTCTCACGGTCAATCAGAAATGTGTCACAGCCCTGAAACCGTGGAAAGCAGTCGACTGGTACCAGTCAGGTGTAAGCCTGGGGACTTCCTCGAGAATAAAAGTGGTGTCTACGGACGCGTCCACCTCGGGATGGGGGCTCTGCTCGAGGGCAGACCGTCTTTTGGCCAGTGGTCAGAACGGGAAAAGCTCCTGCATATCAACTGCCTCGAAATGCTGGCAGTACAGAACGCGCTGACGAGTTTCTGTCCCCAAATAAAAGGAAACCATGTACTAGTCCGCTCGGACAATATGTCAGTGGTTTCCTATATAAATCGCCAGGGCGGTCTCAGGTCCAAAAACCTATACAGACTTGCAGAACGCCTCCTGGTATGGGCTCAGCGCAACCTGCGCTCGCTGAAAGCAGTGCATGTGCCGGGGCTTCTAAACATAGGGCCAGACAGACTGTCCAGGAACAATGTTCCAGCAGGCGAATGGTCTCTACACCCACAGACAGTACAACTACTGTGGAAAAAATTTGGCAGAGCGGAAATAGACCTCCGAACAATGCTCACTGTCTGGAATTTTACTCAAAAAGCAGAGACGCGCTGGCCCACGAATGGCCCCGCCGTCATCTCTATGCTTTTCCCCCCGTCTCTCTCCTAGCTCAGGTGATAGAGAGGGTCAGGGAAAAAGGATGTTCAATACTGCTGATAGTGCCGTTTTGGGAAAACCAGCCCTGGTTCCCAGCGCTGATGCAGCTGAGCTGACGAGCACTGCCCCGTGGCCGATACCAGTGAGGAGAGACCTTCTCTCTCAGGCCAGCGGCTCGATTTGGCATCCTCACCCAGAGCTGTGGTCCCTTCATGTCTGGGCCACCAGAGAATATATGATGAACTCCCTAAAGGAGTATTAAACGCGATCACGCAGGCTAGAGCCCCTTCTACGAGACGGCTCTATTCCTCAAAATGGTCAGTGTTTTCGGGCTGGTGCGCAGCCCGCGGCTCGTCACCCACTAACTGTGGTGTGATGGAGGTGCTTTCCTTTTTACACGAGCTGCTGGACAAGGGCAGAACCCCGTCCACGCTCAAAGTCTATGTGGCGGCCATAACAGCGTTTTCGAGCACAACGCTAGGTCAGTCAATAGGAAGGAACGATTTAGTTATTCGCTTCCTGAGGGGAGCTAGAAGACTGAATCCCCCCAGACCTCCCTCAGTCCCCGTATGGGACCTTTCTGTGGTACTAGAGGCCATGAAAGGTGGACCATTCGAGCCTCTGCAGACGATTGATTTGAAATACCTGTCTCTTAAGACTGTGTTTCTGCTGGCTCTCGCTTCAGTGAAGCGCATAGGGGATTTGCACGCACTCTCTGTGAGCGCGACGTGCATGGAATTTGGACCTAATGACTCTAAAGTCATACTCAAACCCAAACATGGTTATGTTCCAAAATCACTCAACACACCATTTAGGGCACAGGTCATGCCGCTGTCAGCCCTACCGGTCAATGATGAGGAAATGCCCAGTCAGGGCATTACGAGCTTACGTGTCTCGCTCGTCTGCTTTTAGACAGACAGAACAGCTTTTTGTTTCGTTTTACGGGCGTCCCAAAGGACTGGCCGCGTCGAAACAGAGCTTATCCAGAAGGATAGTTGATGCTATTGCGTTGGCATATGCTTCCAAGGGCATGCAGTGCCCGCTAGGTGTCAGAGCACATTCCACGAGGAGCGTGGCCTCATCGTGGGCTTGGTCGAGTGGGATTGCCTTGCAAGATATTTGTACGGCGGCGGGCTGGGCCTCTCCGTCTACATTTATAAGGTTTTACAACCTGGAGGTTCCCGCCTTACAGGCCAGACTGCTGTCTGTCTAGATATTCAGTATTGTCTGACCTGATGTTATCAGCTTGGAATGCTGCGTCTACTGAGCACAGCTCTAGGGTCGACAGTGAAAGTAATAGCACAAGATGTGCCTGGGCAAACTGTGTGAAGACCCTTATTCTTACGTCAGCTCAGGCCGTAACCCCGCCCTGTATGTACGTTTACTTAGCGTCTGAATGACGCTGCACTATGTGGAAGAGTGCGGCGTTGCCCCTCCCTCTTCCCCGGACTCCCTGTGAGTTCTATAGTTGATTATGAACTGTATGAACCCCGGCCTTTCGCCCTTGGGTCTTTGGTGTCAGATCTCAGCATGCACGGCGCTTTACACTGGGTCCCCATAGCGTAAGATACTTACGCAGTACGAGAGACCTCTCGTAAGAGAACGTACTCGGTTACTAACGTAACCTCTGTTCTCTCTAGAGAGGGAACGAGTACTGCGTATCTTGCCGTGCATGCGCACGCTCTGGTTGCTTCGATGATGAAAAACCAGATAATAGCTGCCTACGAGTGTTCTTTATAGGCCTAGACCACGCCCTTTTAGGTGGGAAGCGACGCAAAGGGCGCAAAATGCCCCCATTGGATCTGGCGTCGCGCCAGGCCTCGCTCTATAGGCTGCTGCAGTTGCCGCAGAGCAGCCAATAGGCGCGCAAGCTGTTTCGCCTATGACTGTATGCTGCTGCAACGCGCTTTACATTATTTCAAAATTAAGGATAATTTTTGGCTTCAATATCTCGCAGAAAAGGATTTTCCCCATAGCGTAAGATACTTACGCAGTACTCGTTCCCTCTCTAGAGAGAACAGAGGTTACGTTAGTAACCGAGTACGTTTTTTATCACTAACACACACACACGCACGCACGCACACACACAGCTGTAGATCATTCAGGTAACAACACAGTATTAAGAATCAAGTGTATGTAAACTTTTGAATGGGGTCATTTTTATCAATTCAACTATTATCTTCTCTTGTGGACTATATGTAAATGTCTTTCATGTGAAATATATACTTCAGTTTAGTACTAAATAAAAAATAACATGCATTTTGAATGATCCCTCATATTTTGGTAAAATAATTAATTCTGCAAGGTGTATGTAAACTTTTGACCTCAACTGTATATAGATAGATATATCAATAGATAAATAATTGAATACTTTCTAAAGCAATATTACCTTTGTAAAGGGGAGTCTCCTTCTCCCTATTGGGAATATCAGGATCGGCTCCTTTCTCCAGAAGACACTGCACACATGTAAGATTTTCCCTTGCCACAGCTATCATTAAAGGAGTCTGCTCTTTTAAAGTACGCTTGTTGATCATCCCAGGTTGAGCTATGAGAATAGTGTTCATAATCAAAGTCAGAACAATCTATTTGAGCTCAGCTAAATAAAGTTTAATGGAGTAATTGTCGAATGAGTGCACGCTACCTCTCACGAGAATCTTAATACATTGATCTTGTCCGTAATATGCCGCCTCGTGCAAAGGAATCCATCCATCTTTATTTGCTTTAAGGAGATTGCACCCAGGTTGCTTAACTAACAGTCTTACTGATCCCACATCTCCATCCTCAATGGCTTTAGCAATAGGCTCAATCTCCCTAAAGAAGAAACCGTTTTTATTTTGATGCATTAAGTGTTGCAGGTGTGATGTTCATTAGCCCCCTCATATACATAAATATTACAACATATAACATATGTGACCCTGGAGCACAAAACCTGTCATAAGCAGCACAAATATATTTGTAGCAATAGTATACTATCCATAGCTCTTAAAATCTTTTATTATTCCTTTTCTTACATATACAGTACACTGCTGTTCAAATGTTTAGGATCAATAAGATTTTTAAAGAAGTCTCTTATGCTCATCAAAGTTCTGTTTATTTGATTAAAAATACAACAAAGTAATATTATGAAATATTATTGCATTTTGAAATAACAATTGTCTTTTTATCTTAATATATTTTAAAATATAATATATTTTTGTGATGCAAAGCTGAATTTTCAGCATCATTACTCCAGTCTTCGGTGTCACACAATCCTTCAGAAATCATTCTAATATGCTGATTTATTGTCAATGTTGGAAACAGTTGTGCTGCTTAATTTTTGGAACCTGTAATGCATTTTTTCAGGATTGTTTGATGATGTCTTCTCCTCACCATGTATTAGGATGATACCGACACATGTCCTCATCCCGGCATATTTGTAGCATCTTTAGTTGATTGGAACTTCTTAATTATTGCCCTAATGGTGAAAATAGGTTATCAAATGCATTAGCTCTTTTTTTACAGCCACTTTCTATTTTGTGAAGCTCAACAAACTTGTTCTGCACATCAAAACTACATTCTTTGGTTTAACTCCTTGTGATGGACAATTTTATACTCCTAGCCACCCTGGTGTGCTAAAAAAATTGTATTATTAATGGGAATATACTTCAGAGATATTTCACTTAAACAAATTTCTAGGGGTGGCAATAATTGTGGCCAATGTAAACTAGAGAAAAACATTTGTTTCATAATTAGACCCCCCCCCCCCACCCAGTTTCCATCGTTTTACTTCAATGAAATTTAGAATTGTGTAATTTTTTTTAAATTAAAGATCTAAAGGATAAACAATGCAGATTTATTTTCTCAGCCACCTTTGCTCATATTTACCAAGGATGCCAATATAAGTGAGGGGCACTGTAAGTCTTTACTATCACTTTTTATTTAACCCATTATTCAATTTAACACATCCTTGCTGAGGTAAGTATTAATATCTTTTAAACAAAGAAAGGAAGAAGAAAAAAATACTGACCCCAAACTTTGAACAGTAGTTTATATTGTTACAAAAGATTTCTATTTTTTAATAAATGCTGTTCTTTCAAACATTTTATTCATCAAATAGTGATGATTTGGCTCACATTTAACAAAAACCCATCTCAACAAATTTTAATACTTTATAAGACCAATAAAAAAAGAAAAAATGTTTTAGTGAATTGTTGGCCTTCTGAAAAGTATGTTCATTTACTGTATATGTACTCAATACGGGCTCCTTTAGCTTAATTACAGCCTCAATTCGGCGTGTCATGGAGGTGATCAGTCTGGGGCATTGCTGCGGTGGTATGGAAGCCCAGGTTTCTTTGACAGTCGCAGTTGGCCAACAGTAGCAGTTGACATTGCACCACAAATCATCACAGACTGTGGAAACTTAACACTGGACTTCAAGTAACTTGGGCTATGAGCTTCTCCACCCTTCCTTCAGACTCTAGGACCTTGGTTTCCAAATGAAATACAAAACTTGGACTTTGGACCACTGGGCAACAGTCCATTTCTTCTTTTCCTTAGCCAAGGTAAGACGCCTCTGACATTGTCTGTGGTTCAGGAGTGGCTTAACAAGAGGAATACAGCAACTGTAGCCAAATTCCTTGACACGTCTGTGTGTGTAGTGGCTCTTGATGCCTTGACCCCACCCTCAGTCCATTCCTTGTGAAGTTCACCCAAATTCTTGAATCGATTTTGCTTGACAAGCATCTCAAGGCTGCAGTTCTCTTCGTTGGTTGTGCATCTTTTTCTTCCACACTTTTTCCTTCCAACGTTCTGTTAACATGCTTTGATACAGCACTCTGTGAACAGCCAGCTTCTTTGGCAATGAATGTTTGTGGCTTACCCTCCTTGTGAAGGGTGTCAGTGATTGTCTTCTGGACAACTGTCAGATCAGCAGTCTTCCCCATGATTGTGTAGCCCAGTGAACCAAACTGAGAGACCATTTTAAAGGCTCAGGAAACCTTTGCAGGTCTTTTGAGTTGATTAGCTGATTGGCATGTCACCATATTCTAATTTGTTGGGATAGTGAGTTGGTGGGCTTTTGATAAATGTGAGCCAAATAATCACAATTAAAAGAACAAAAGACTTACTTCAGTCTATGTGCATTGAATTTAACACACAGGTTTCACAATTTGAGTTGAATTACTGAAACAAATTAACTTTTCCATGACATTCTAATTTGAGATGCACCTGTATATCAAGCAGCACAAGTGTTTCCAAAATTGATAATGAGTCAGTATATCAGAATGATTACTGAAGGATCATGTGACACTGAAGACTAAAGTAATGATGCTGTAAATTCAGCTTTGCATCACAGTCATACATTCTATTTTAAAGTATATATATAAAAAAACACAATTTTAAATTGCTATTTCCCCCCTGTATTTTTAATCAAATAAATGCATCCTTGATAAGCATAAAATACTTCTTTAAAAACATTAAAAATCATACTGATCCCAAACCTTTGAACAGCACTGTATGCTTACTATTAAGCACACATTGTCATGTAATTGTGCGATCACTCACTCTTCAGGCTCAGGTATGACTTGCATAGTTCCATCATATTTTTGGTACGCCACCATTCGCTTGCCATAACCAGTCACAAAGTGACTTATTGAACTCACATCCTGTGGATCTATTTTTTCTCTTTGGAGAAAAGAAAAAAGAATTGAGTTCATATGAGTTCATTTAATGCTGCCTTAGATCTCTAGCTATTGCACAATCACTGGACTTCCACTGAAAGGGAATGGTTTCTTTGCAATTACACAAAAATCCACCACTGGAAGACTAGTTTTAATGTCAGATTACAGGGGAAATTTAAACAAGTGGATTGGGGCACAGCAAAGGATACTAACTCTATTTTTATGCACGGTGGCATGTGAACTTCTTGAACTATGCGTGCTCCTCTTTCTAATGTTGGCCTTTGAATGAAGAGGAACAGGTGTGAAGTAGTTGTGTAAGTTACCGGAGAAGATGCAATAGGCATCTGTAAGTGATATTGTAACCCTGCATCATCAAAACATGACTGGAAAGTTTATGTGGCAATACATTAGCATGCATGTTTTGATCTTATGCTTTAGTCTTGTACATTTTCTGTTTTGCGTAAATATCTATTTAAAAGTAAAACATTATCTTGCTGTAAGTTTGAAAATAAAAATATTGGAAATCTATGCCGATGTTTTACAGTTACCTTATATACTCAGTTAAGGTCAATGTTAGTGTGATGTACTAAGCACTGGTTATTTTTATCCTCACAGTGAGAGTTTGATTTATGATGGCACCTCATTTCAATTTAGCGAAGCATGTCAAAGTGTACCTTGGTGGATTAGCAGGACACGCAGCCTGTTGTGGCTGCTGCTGCTGCTGCTGCTGGAGACGTTGTGATGGTGGAGCTTGACGTGAGGCCGTTGGCCTGTTTACAGCAATGGGGGTCTTTGAGATTTCAGTGGCGGTTGACCCAGAGTTGTGGGCATCAGCAATGCTCCGCTCAATTGCAAGCTGCATGAGCTCATCATCAGACAGGTTGCTATAGAGACTGTAGTCAGCAAATTCCAGGTTGTTGTCTGTGGAACCCGGCATGGACACACGGGCGATAGCCATGATGGATCCTGAGATGATCAGAACATTCATTACTTAATGAACATCTGTTTGCTTTGCATGTTTATTACAGAAAACTACTATTAGCAAATTATTGCATTATTGCACTATTATTTCATTAGCTTGCTTGATTAGGAAAGACAACTAAATGATTTAATGGTAAAAACAGATTTTAATGTTTTTGAAAAAAGCAAAAATCCTGAAAAAATGGTAATACTGTATAATATTATTTCAATGCAAAATACCTGTTTTCTATGTGAATATATTTCAAAATGTAATTTATTTCTGTGATGCAAAGCTCAATTGTCAGCATCATTTCTCCAGTCTTCATTGCATGATCCTTCAGAAATCATTCTAATATGCTGATTTATTACCAATGTTGAAAACAGTTGTGCTGCTTTCATTCATAAAAATAGGCATCTCTTGTAACAATATAAATGTTTGTGGTCAGTAAGTTTTTATTCTTTCTTTTTTTTTTTTTTTGAAAGAAATCAATACTTTTATTCACTAAGGATGTGTTAAAATACCTAGTTCTGCCATGAAACTCCAGATGACGCAGGCTGACGGGTTGTTAACGTAACTGATGATATCACAGAGATATATTACTTGGCTGATTGGTTCATGTTACATACGCAACCAATGAGCTTGCAGCTATTTAAATGGCTGGTAACATTTACTTGGGCATTTCGCTGTGCTCTTTCAGAGTTCCTCTGAAACCCTCCACCTTCCCCAGCTCCACCTGTATAGATCTTCTACGTGTTATTTGTGCAGCAGCAGTATGTCTTAAATACTCACAGCACTGTATGGCCATATGCTTTAGCAGTAGCAAGTTCTGTACTTGCTTGCAGCAGCAGCAATAATCTACAACTAGCAATAACGAACAGCCACAGCAATTCAGCAGCAGCAGCAGTGTAGCAGATCTATTCCGCCAAGACCAAAAACATTAACATTGTCATATCCATTACCATGCTAAACTTTTCCAAGAGTTGTCATCACAGAACTGATACAAAGTGATAGCAAAGAATATATATTGTTAGAAAAGATTTCTAACTGAATGCTGTACTTTTTAACTTTATATTCATCTATGAATCCTGAAAAAGAATCACAGGTTCCAAGGAATATTAAGCAGCACAACTGTTTCCAACATTGTTAATAATTCAGCATTTTAGAATAACTTCCAAAGGATCATGTGACACTGAAGACTGAAGTAATGATAAAAATTCAGCTTTGCATCACAGGAATAAATTCTATTTTAAAATATATTAAAATAGAAAAACATTATTTTAAACCGTAATAATATTTCACAATATTATTTTTTTTTTCTGTGTGTTTGATCAAGTAAATGCTATGGAAGCCCGTTTCCGCCACTGAATAAAATTTTTAAAAAGGTTATTGCGACCTTTTATCCCACAATTCTGACTTTTATTTTCAGAATTGCATGATACAAACATGCAATTCTGACTCTTTTTTTTTCAGCAGAATTGTGAAATATCGCAATTGCGAGTTATTAAATCAGAATTTTGAGATATTCTGTGAACATATCAGCCTATTTTTTTCTCCTCAGAACTGACTTTATAACTCGCGATTTCGAGTTTAGATCTCACAATTATGAGAAAAAAAGTCCGAATTGAGAGATAACAAACTCGCAACTGTAAGGAAAATGTTAGAACTGCGAGATGTAAACTCGCAATTGGAAGAAAAAAGTCAGAATTGCGAGTTTTGAGATTATAAGAAATTAGAGATTTGAGATTAGACTTTATAACTCACAGTTTTGAGAAAAAAGTCAGATTTGTGAGATGGAAACTTGCAATTGCGAGAAAAAAGTCAGAATTGTCAGATAAAGCTGCAATTTTTTTTTTTTACTCAGTGGCAGAAACAGGCCATAAAATACAGCCTTGATAAGCATAAGATTTTTTTTTATTTATTTATTTATTTATTTTTTTTTTTTATAAAACTTTAAAATCGTATTGATCCCAAACTTTTGAACGCCTGTTGTATATACTAGAGTGACACTGACATAAACAGTATTGTAAAAATATATATTTTTTCCCCCCAAGCCTCATTGAGAAAAGGTCAGTCCCAGGAAATGTATAATTTATGTTTTCTTATACAGTTGTTTAGTACATCTAAAACTGAAAACTCTGTCATCATGTATTCACTTTATTCACTTCATCATGTATTCGTTCATGCTGTTTTAGACCAGTTTGATGTTGGTAACCACTGAATTCTATTGTAAGGACAGAAAACACAACATTTGCAAAAATGTCTTTTTATAGCAGAAAGCCATACTGGTTTAGGACGACATGAAGTTGAGTAAATGATGACAGAATTTTATTTTTGGGTAAACTATCCCTTTAAGTATCCATTCATGCATCTGTTTTAGCATATAAAATAGATAGTACAATTACAACTTTTTGTAAAAAGCAGGTAAATTGGCATTAACAGTTAAATCAAAGAGTATGACTGCTGAAAAAATGATTATTATTGCACCAATTTGCACTGCACCTTCATTCAAAACACACCAACACAAGCCAGAACAAGCACCAAAAAATAATTTACTCACCACTGTTTTTCTTTTCTTTTTCTCTTCCTTAACAGCGTGTCAGATTTCCAAACAGAAAAGGTTGTTTTGTTTATCCCAGTGTCTAGTGGCACACTTGACACTTGCTTGCACTGGGACCTGTTTAGCTCTCTGCAGCGAAAGGCCTTTAACTGTCCCCCCACACCCGACTGCTTAGAGTGCATTCTGGGTACACGTGACACGCGGTGTGCCAAGTTCAACCTCTCAGCTATTGCTGTTCTTGAGGGGTTGCAGACCTGGTGTAGATTACAAAGGGAGTCTTTGGGGTCTAGTGAAATGAATTGTGCTTCCAGAAATACAGTACCTGAAAATACCTCAAACAGAAGATTTCTTGATTAAACTGGATTTTAAAAGATAGCAAAAAAACAATAATTTAAGAGTGTAGTATGTATGTGTAAATAATAGATGTACTTCCTTTCATACGTTGGCTTTGTTAAGTGAAGCCGTTAGTGCCTAACTGGGTTAAATTGTTAGGGTGTTTTTGCTGTGTCAGGTTACAGGTGTGTCAAGGCTACGAGACAAACAGGACATAGAAAAGCATTGTGTGAATACCTTATTCCTTATTTTTAGGTAAAGCTGTCAAGTTAAGGTCAAGTGGACATCTCATCAAGGTTATAAACTTGTTTTATATATTTGCCATTGCGTATAATGGATGAATAATTTGACAGTCATTATCAAATAAGCAAGAGGGTTGCACAACACACTAAGTTAGTAGGTTGCATTTTTGTGACCTTGTTTCATTAGAAGGTCTTCCAAGGGTCAGAAAGAAGATACCTAGGCGTTTGTGCAGACACCAGAGGATTTTTTTTCTGCTTGACATTTGTAAATAATTTTGCTTGTTTAGCAGTTTTGATAAGACATGTTGTAATTATTATTAAATGACCAATATTTGGTTTTAAAGGACATGATTAAAAGTTCAGAGCAAGAATGGTAGCAAAGGTTATTTTCACATGTGTCTGCCTTATTTGCTAATTATAGAGCTTATCTAAATCACAGCTAACTACATAAGCATCAGTTCGAAGTATGAGATTCAAATGATTTACATTCAGAAGGATATTTAAGGTGACCTTAAGGGTAAACTTACACTGATCATAAGACTTTCGGTGGTTGCCAATGAGCTGTTTTACCTTTTACCTCTAAAGGCTAATTTACACCGCACTCACAGGCACGTTCGTCGGATTTTGTCTGATCAGTGTGCTACACTTGTCAGCATCTGCTGGCTTTTTTCACTAGTTGAACATGTTGAATCGTCATTTGTCAGGTCTTGAAATGTCTGAGAAGTGACATACTGTACTCTGTCGGCTGTCGTGTTAGTCTGTGTCTGTCGGCGCATTGTGAGTTGCCCTGAAGTTTTACTGCAGCTGTTTTACTGCAGGGTCAGAAATGAACTTTTCCATTAATGTTTGCCCCCTGGAACTGATTGTGTGGGTATTTCTAGAATTACCTTGTTATTATAAAAACCATATGTGACCCTGGACCACAAAACCAGTCTTAAGTAGCACAGGTATATTTGTAGCAATAGCTAAAAATATATTGTATGGGTCAAAATGATCAGTTTCTCTGTTATGTCAGATATCACCAGGATATTAAGTAAAGATCATGTTCCATGAAGATATTTAGTAAATTTTCTATTGTAAAAATATTAAAGCTTAATTTTTGATTAGTAATATGCATTGCTAACTTGGACAACTGTAAAGGTGATTCCCTTCTGAGGGAACTCTCACTGCGTCCTCTAGAGGACACTAGGGAAACCGCCATCAGCGAGACTCGTGTCTGAAGAATACATATGAAAAATGAAATGGCCGGTGACAGCTTATAACGTCACTGCAGCGTGACCGTCACTGCCGGTGCGTCACTATCAGGGCAACCACAGTATAAAGTAGCGCCGGTAGAACACAACATTCTCTTCTTCGTCTTCACTGACTTTTTGTCTGAGTACATGTTCTCTCACCAGAGGCTTAGAATTATGGCTCACATGTGACGTGTGTGGTAAAGAGCAAGTGCTTTCAGCTCCCAAGGGAGTTTGTTGTGCGAGGGATTGAATGCGATCGTTGCATTCATTCCTTGTTTCTTGTGAGATCAGGTTTGCTCTAATACCCGCAACTTTCATATGGCTCGAGCTGTGTGTATGTATGGTGAGAAGCAAGCAAAATCAGCTCTCGATGGAGTGGAATGCAATCGTTGCATTAATTGATTGTTTGTTACGAGAGGCACGCTCTCATACCCGCTTTCACAAGCTCGCGGGCTATGTGGGTGTGGTGAATAGCAGCGCATCCAGCTCTCGAAGGAACTGATGTGCTCATCTAGATGCATTCGCAAAGGAGGGAGGTGAGTTTCTCTGTTTTCCTGATTTTACATGAGTGTGTTTGCCTCTCATGGCATAAACAGTGCATTCGTGGTGTTGCCTGCAGCTCCATGTTTGCTTAATTCCTGGGGGAATTTGGTGGTTTGGAATTTTGGGGAAAGTGTTTAGTTCCCGTGCGAGCTGAATATGTGCTGCAATATGCCTTCCTATAGATACAGATATCTGAGGATGTCTGCATGTTAGCTCACTGACTGCTCCCCTTCCTAAGGTTTTTGAACGGTTCTCTTAAGCCCTTGCCTAGATGGTGCTGTCTCCCCTGCTAGGGTTGTAAGTAGACAGCCCACTCTGGTTTAGGCTGCTTCTAGGAAGGTTTACCGGGGTTTTTTCGCTGATCTGTTAGCCTTCCCAGACACATTGTCTACCTGAGAATACCTTTCTGCTAGTTTGGTGATTGCTCCCCTTTTTAGGGTTTTAAGCAGTGGTATCCCAAGCCACTGCCTAGACAGTGCTATCTCTCCTGCTAGGATTATAAGTAGATGGCCCACTATGATGGTCTGGGCAGCTTCACGGAAAGGTTTTCCTGGCCTATTGGATTTGTGCGCAATGGAATGGGTGAGTACGATCCTGTTACCTTGTGTCCAGTCTGTTTTGCTGTATTTCTGGGACCTGTTTGTGGTGTTTATCTTGCTCCTTGGTAGGTCCTCTTCGAGCACCCTGCTCTGGTCTTTCGACTATGACTGTGGCCTACTTGTCTATTTGGATCTGTCCTCGACTTATTTATTGTCATGGCCACTTTTGGCCTTCAGGTCCCTGCTACAGCACTTCTTTAAGGCTACGGTTCTCTTTCCAGGTAAGCTCTTGGAAAATATCCCTTTGCTGAAGGTTGAGTGTTGACTCTGTGGAATATCCTCTCAGGCTTCCTGCTCTTTCAGATTCTGCAGAAATCTGGCCAGGCCGGAGCCCCATGCTCCTGTCGAGACAGAAGCATTAATACACTTAGGGTTGGTTTTGGCTAAACCTTTCGTAAGCACCACCTATTCAGCCCAAAGAGTTTGCTTTTTGTGCAGCTATAAGGGTTAATGGATAGGGTTGGCATGCTCCCCTTTCTGCGGAAGGGTTTTTATAGAGCTCCACCCTCTGGTGGGTCCGGTTTTCCTCCCTGTCTCTTAGGGTTAGGACCCCATCCTTATTGCATCTAAGGTTGATTTTTACTCCACAGGCCTCGTGTACGGGGTATGGCTTACTCCCCTTTCTGTGGAAAGGTCCCCTTAGAGTGCCCCTCAGTAGGACAGGTGTTCCTCTCTGGTTTCAGGGTTAGGAGCTTGTCCTAATGAATCGCCATTCAGAATGTCACCCTCTGGCGGGTCAGGTGTTCCTCCCTGTCTCTCAGGGTTTGGAGCCTACTCTTGGCGGATATCCTTTTTATAAAGGTTCTCTCTGAGCACCATTCCTTGGTGGCAAGTTGTTCTTCCCTCTCTTCCATGGCAACCGTTCCTCTAGTGTCCTCTAGAAGATGCAGTGAGACTTCTTTCGGAAGGCAACGTCTCAGGTTACGTATGTAACCATGGTTCTCTGAAAAGGGAAACGAGACACTGCATCCTCTAGTCTGTTCGCCATGCTTCAGACGTAAGCTTCAGATTAAGAAGCAAATGTTGTGTTATACCGGCGCCCCGTTATACTGTGGTTGCCCCGGTAGTGACGCACCGGCAGCGATGGGCATGGCGCAGTGATGTCATAGCTGTCTCAGGCCATTTCATTGTAATTTTTTTATGTATTCTTCAGACACGAGTCACACTCATGGTGGTTCTCCTAGTGTCCTCTAGAGGACGCAGTGTCTCGTTCCCTTTCTCAGGGAACCATGGTTACATCCGTAACCTGAGACGTTTTCTCAATATTATAGATTCCTTGGCCAAATATTGTTTATCCTAACAAACCATACATCAATGGAAAGTTTATTTATTCAGCTTTCAGATGATGTATAAATCTTAATTAAAATAAATAAATAAATAAATAAATAAATGACCAGGGTCACATATGTCAAATACTTAAATTTACCCCATTACTTTAATATTGTAAACTGTTGTCAATAACAATAAACTGTTTAAAATTGTATTTAAATTATACATGTAAAAAACAGAAGCTCATTGGCCTGCAATATTATGAAAAAAAAATCATTATTGTAGATTACTGCTTTTTTTATTATAATAATGATTATTAGACTAATATCAATATAGAAAACAATATAAAACTTTTTTTGTTTTATTTTGGGCACATCACATTCTGGCTTCATAGACAAAAATGTTGTTCAGTGACATTAGCCAAGTCACACACACCAGTGCATTCCTAAGTTCAACAGAAATTTGTTTGATTGGTTATAAGCCTCAACGCTGCACAATACAGTGCATAAAAGTAATCTGATGCAGTGTGAGCGAATCTAAATGTAATTCCGCAAATTTTTAATTCATTCATTCCATTCAAGTTTGTGACTTTGTCTTGAATTTATAGGGGAATTTTTGTTCATTTCAGTGCAATTTTTGCCACAAGCCCTCGTTAATTTCCAATCCTGGTTTACTGAACTCTCCTGCTTATCAGAGTAAGGGGACCAGACTAGGTACCATTTACCAGGGACATGTTTTGCCCAAGTTTTCTGAATTGCCTAAAATAACCAGGTGTTGTCTGGTCACCTTATATTAGAGATTCATAAAAACTGTGATTCTGATAAGTAACATTAAATCTGGTGAAAACACCACCAGCAGCCACGAACGTGTCTATCCTTGGCGTTATAATATAAACATAATCGGATCGTCCTGAACTTCCGGGTGGGGTCGTCACGTGACGAGGGTCATTCTATTACAGCTAAAACATTATTAATTAATTTTACTAAAAGTTCGATTGGGCAGGCTGTCGCGAATTCGATATTTTTATAAATATTTTATTTTTATATTATTACATAAAAAAAAAAAATCTTAACAAAAGGGCACTTTGATCACCAGGAGCCAAAAGGGCAGGTGCTCAAGCACCCTCCGCCCCCCCCCCTCTGCGCGTGCCTGTTCTGATGAACAGCTCCAACTTCACCCTCTGTAGCAAGAATAGTAGACTTTCAGGAGACTTGGCAAACACTTGCAATAAGATGCAAGGTTTTTTTTTTTTTTTTTACTGCAATATCTCAGAGACAGTCTCAAGCAAACAGAAAACACCACAAATTTACAGTAATACTACAGGAGTTACACAAAAATCTAAGATCAAATTCTGCTTATAATCTGACAAGTTGTCTGTAGATCACTGTTAACTAATTTATAAAGCTAGTTTACAATAACTACTTCTTCACCTTAATTACAAAGTTCTAAAATCTAAATCTACACATAATCTGACAGAATACACCACTGTCATGGTATTATAGCAGAATAACAAAACATTACACTAAACATATAAGGAATAGTTCACCCAAAACTAACAATTCTGTCATTAATTACTCACCCTCATGTTGTTCCAAATCTGTAAGACCTTTAAAATTAAGATATTTTTGATGAAATTGCCTTTTGACCCTGCATAGACAAGAGTAGTACTACCACATTCAAGGCCCAGAAAAGTAGTGCGGAGATTGATAAAATAGTCCATGTGACATCAGTTGGCACTTTATTGATCACAAATTCAAGACTGAGATGGAAAAGAAGAAAAAATTGATGAATAAAGTTTTTTTTTTTTTTCGTTTGCGCAAGTATTCTCATAGCTTTATAAAATTTCTGTTGAACCACTGTCATATGGACTATTTTATCAATGTTCTTGCTACCTTTCTGGACCTTGAATATGTCAGTTGCTGTCTATGCAGGGTCAGAAAGCTCTGGGATTTAAGCAAAAATATTTGAATTAGTGTTTCAAAGATGAACGAAGGTCTTTTGGGTTTGGAAGGACATGAGAGTGAGTATTTTAATTTTTTAATGAATTTAAAGAGTAGAAAGATTGACTTAGTCACATTATAAAAAGCCTTAGTTTTTACATATGCATTTACTTATGCACCTATATATATAAAATTATATATTGCAAAACTGAAAGCCAGCACTTCATATGCTGCAGTTACTTATGTGCTAGTTCTGATTTTATACTTTCTATATATACATGTACATTTAAATAATATTTTATTTACATGTATAAAGAATACAAACTCAAATTAATTCTGCTAAATGATTTTAAGACCTCAAGCTTTTTAATCTACAATTCATTACACTATGTCTGTAACAAGACATTTCGAAGCAGCATGTTCTGTTTACAATTAATAATGGCATGTAGCCTGGCAAGCCAGACCCACATAAATGTAGGGTCTGGGCACTCTCCATAGACAGGGCTCAACCGGAGGGGTGGGATAAACGGTTGTCTTTCAAACTCCTCTCCACGCAATAGGATAGCGCTACAACCAATCAGAGACTTAGTCGGTCAGGTGACGTAGTCAGAGCGACGAAGATTTTTAACAAAAATCAGTGCACTGTGCAGTCTGTCAGCTAAATAATAGACATAGATGGGCACTAAACCTTTAAAAGTAAACAAAAACATGCACAGACAAATCCAAATTACACCCTGCGGCTCGTGACGATACATTGATGTCCTAAGATACATACCCACGTCCATCTGTCATGAGCACGAGTTTAGCATATCTATGATTCGACTCGTCACATGTGAACGCGCTTTGATGTAGTATACGCAAACACCGAAAGGGGAAATATGTAAAAAAAAGTCCAGGATGAGTTTGCGCAAGCAAACGTAATCTTTTTCAGCTTTAAATGGGTTTGAACAACCAGGACAAGCGCAAGTAATTACCATTTTGAATAGCCGCTATATCCACAATCTCTTGTGCTGTGTAAACAATGAGTGTCCTATACACGCCACAGATCGCTTCCGGTGTTTGCGTATTCTACACCACAGCGCGTTCAGATGTAACGAGCTCCTGCTCAGGACACATGGACGTGGGTGTGTATCAAAAGTAAAAAAATATATAAATACTGTTCAGTTTTCCACGCTTAATTCACGGGACCAGGAATTCATGTCTGACTGAATTTATGGTCGCAGGTCAGACGTCATCATGTTAAGCCCGCCCACCGACTCGTGATTGGCCCGGTACATCTTGGATTTTTCGGAAATTTAAGTGAATTGAGAGTAACTAGACTGACCTTAGAAGCAAATGTAATTTGCTGCCGCTAGGGGCGCGTCTAGATTCTAGGCTAAATGGCATGCTGTTCATCACAGAATATCTTCGAATGATTCTCGTTCATAAGTCAAAAACTTGATTAGCCTTCCTGGTAGAGAAAGACCACTGATTTGCTGGAGTCTGTGGAGGCCCATTCGTTGGCGAATATTGAGTCTGCACAGATGCATCAATGTGCAAGGAAGAACTGTAATAGAAGGTGGTTGGGTTTTAGTTTTTCATTTTTAGTTCATTTTTTTAATCAACTTAAAAAATCTGCAATTTGAGGGATTATAAAGAACATTCTTACCTGATTTTTCTTTAATATGGGCCCAATCTTTATTGCCATCTAGGTGTTCAGTTATTCTAGAGCAGAGTTTAACATGACCCACATAGTCAAGTAGCATGTCTATGATGGTTCCCACCCAGCCGGTGAATAAGGGAGTAGAGATGATCTCACAAAACTGTAAGTAAACAAATAAATATCAAAGAATCTGATTTGAAAGTAAATAGTAAATGTGAAACTGAACAGTATAATATATATATATATATATATATGTGTGTGACCCTAGACCACAAAACCAGTCATAAGTGTCAATTTTTTTTAAATAAATCATCTGAAAGCTAAATTAATAAACTTGTTAGGATAGGACAATATTTGGCCCAGATAAAACTATTTGAAAATCTGGAATTTGAGGGTGCAAAAAAAATCTAAATAATCTAAAAAATAAAAATAAATTGCCTTTAATGTTGTCCAAAGGAAGTTTTTATCAATCAAAAATTAAGTTTTGATATATAGAAAATTTCTTCTTGGAACATGATCTGGAACATGAACATGACCATACAATGTATATTTGCCTATTGCTATAAATATACCTGTGCTACTTAAGACTGGTTTTGTGGTTTAGGGTCCCATATAATACTGAAATATCTATAATATAGATAATTTGGCCGGACAACAAAACCCATACCTCTACGCAGAATTCTGATGGTTCATCATTGAAATAATACATTGTTTCTCGTCTGTTTCGTCTTGTTTTAATAGGGGGATGAGGATTACTGCCGAATTGACAGTTAAAACATGATAGTGCATCACAGCCATTGTCCAACAGGTACTTCATCATTGCTTTGTACTTCATACAAAAAACCAAAGCCGCCGGGAAGCTGGTGGGATGAGTTGGCAGCAGGGCGTTGACATTAGCACCGTGCTTCACCAATAAGGACACCATTTCCATACTTCCTTTCCTAACAGCCACCAGCAGGGGGTTGAAAATATCCAGGTTTGGATCAGCTTCTGCTTCTAACAGCATAGCAGCTGCCTCAACGTTTCTGTTTACCACAGCCGAGTACAGAGCCGTGCTGCGACGATCTTCATACATTTTTGACCAATCATCTGACAGCGTGGAATTGACATCATATCCAGCCTCAATTAACATTTCTAGAACGTTATCTCTGTTGCGTTCCGCAGCGAAATGAATTGGACTGATGCCAGAGCGCATCACTTTGACTGCGTTAGTTTTGGGGAGTAGCATGGCAACAATGCTAAGGAAGATGAGAAAGAGAGATATTTATATATATTTCTTCATTAAAGGATTAGTTCACTCCTGAATTAAAATTTCTGGATAATTTACTTACCTCTTGTCAGTTCTTCAGTCAAAAAGGCAGTTTTTTAAGGAAAACATTCCAGGATTTTTCTCCATTTAGTGGGCTTTAATGAAAATCACAGGGCTTGAAGGTCCAAACTGAAGTTTAAGTACAACTTCAAAGGACTCTATATGATCTCAGTCATGATATAATTGTCTTATCCAGCGAAACCATCAGTCATTTTCTAAAAAAAATAAAAAAATAATATTCTTTTGAACCACATTACATAATCAGGTTGGAAAGGTCATGCACAAGTTGTTTGTCTGTGTGCTCTCCAACATCAAAATTGTCAGACATTATTGTTTTGCGTATTGATTTTGTGTGAATTGGTTTGACTTTGCACATTCCCTTTGTAAACACTGGGTCAGTGCTTCCGGCATTGTCACGTTTAACCTTTCCAATGTGATAACGTAATGCGTGAAGTCAAGCTAGTACAAGACTAGAATTTGTGGTTAAAAAGTATATCAGTTTTTCCTTTTTTTGTAGAAAATGGGCGATTGTTTCGCTAGATAAGACCCTTATTCCTCAGCTGGGATTGTGTAGAGGCCTTCGAAACTGCACCTTTTGCTTCTTCAACCCGTTGATCCCCGCTATATGGAGAAAAATCCTGGAATGTTTTCCTCAAATACCTTAATTTCTATTCGACTGAAGATAAAAGACATGACACTTGGATGGGATAGGGGTGAGTATACGATTAGGAAATTTTAATTCTTTCCACTTATTACATGGCTACACACAAAATAAATAAATACTTGGACATGAAATATTCTTTTAAACTGAAATTATTTTAGATTTACTTATAGGTTAATATTTATATAGTCTATTTTTAAAAGAATCATGTTTATCAGTTGAATCCTAGTGTAAAACTAAATTACCCATGATTCTGCAAAGAAAGCAACAACTATCAGAGAATTGTAACAAGCGCTTTGCTCTCAAAATACTTATATATGCATATTTTGTCATTTAAATGTCATTTGCAATGCTTAATGGGATTTGTAATTCATTCCCTCACGAAAACCATTAATTACACAGATGCGCCAGCTGTTGTGAATTCTCTCGGGACAGTTGGACATTGCGGTGGATCAGAGATAAAAAATTCTATAAATACTGTTCAGTATCTTGCATAGACAGGTTTTTGGGTGTCTTAAGACCTCAATGTATCGTCACGAGCCGCAGGGTTTAATTTGGTTTTGTCTGTGTATGTTTTTTTTTTTTACTCTTAAAGCCGTGGACCCATTGACGGCCATCATATGGCTGACAGACTGCAACAGTTGGAGTTAAAAATCTCGTTTGTGTTCTACTGAAGAAACAAAGTCACCTAAATTTTGAATTCCCTGGGGGTAAGCAAATAAACATCAATTTTTTGGGGTGAACTACCCCTTTAAGTAAAGATCAAAATGTGTATTTTGTAAATTTCCTACCATTAATATATCAAAACTTAATTTCTGATTAGTGATATGCATTGCTAAGAACGTCATCTGGAGAACTTTATTGTCTCAATATTAAAATTTTTTGCACCCTTACATTCCAGATGGTCAAATAGTTGTATCTTGTCCAAATATTAACGCTTATGACTGGTCTTGTGGTCCGGGGTCACAAATATGAAATCAGCTGTAATATTCTGTAGTAGGCCTACTAACCTATCATGACCATTCTTTGCTGCAACATGAATAGGAAGTAATCCAGTTTTGTTGGCTTTGTTAACATCAGCTTTTTTTGACAAGAGAATCTCAACAACTTCCACATTACCGTTCTTAGAAGCCTCGAACAATGCGGTCGCATCATCATTTGCCTGGGTATTTACATCACCCCCTAGAGAAAAGGTCACTAGGTTAATGCTACTACAATGAAAAAACTAAGTATTTAATAGATTTTAAGTTCAATTCCCCTCCCCCCCCCTCCCCCCCAAAAAAAAGTAATAAAAAATTATTACCTTTATATATTAGGTAGTTAAGCTCTTCAACAGCATTACATTGAGCAGCCGTAAACACAGGGTCAATGCCATAAACATTTTTCGTCCACAGCTTTGCCCCTGCTTCTATCAGCATCTTACAGATGTCTAACTTTTTGTTCCTCACTGCTTCATGTAGTGGAGTCCCACCTTGAAGACAGGCTTTGGATGGTGAAGCTCCAAATCTCAAAAGAAGCTCCACTATATCTTCATTAGCTTTCTCACATGCTGTAAAAAACAAGAGTGATTGTTCAGACCTCTTCCTGGTCTTTAGTTGTTGAGAGATACAATATCATGCTAAAATGTTTACCTTTGTTCAGTGGCGTCTCCCACTGATTGTTTGCAAGGTTAGGATCGGCTCCTTCGCGCAAGAGGAGCTTGACACAAGAAAGATGTTTGCGACTGACTGCCAGCATGAGCGGGGTTTGACTTCTGTTTGTTCGTTTGTTGATTGAATCTGGGTTGGCTGTGGGAGAGATGGGATACAAATGTCATTTTTGAGAATGTGATTCTGGACTGGACATAATAAGAAATTGATTTATTCATCACCTTCGAGCAAAATCTTTAGGCACTCGACATGGCCATAGTATGCAGACTCATGAAGCGGTAACCAGCCGTCTGTATTGGGTTCATCAAGATTTTTAGATTTTGAGTTAATGATGTCTTGTAGAACCTTTGCATCCCCTCTCCAAATTGCTGAGAGAAAAGGGTCTAAACCACTAGAAGAACAAACAGATCTTAAGAACAAGAATCTTAAGGGCTGTTAAGACCAATAAGCAACACAGTAACTCTTGACCTAATTCTTGACTATTTCTGTTACATTCTTATGCCAGTAGGTGGCAATAAGTGATTAGTTATGAGTGAGTCATTAACGCCTTCATTCTAATGATTTGTTAAAAAAAGAGATGTCATTAATCTTAACACAAATTAAGATATTTTTGATGAAACCCAAGAGCATCTGACCCAACATAGACTGCAGCGCAACTGACATGTTCAAGGCCCAGAAAGGTAGTAAGGACATCGATAAAAAGACCGAATTTTTCACTTTTGCATGAAGTATTTCTTTAATTCCATTCAGAAAGGAAACAATATAGTGTGTCATTCTGAAATGTGGAGGGAATATTGTCACAATATTTTATCTGAAATATAAGTTAATTAATACTGGGCTGCATTTCCCAGTAGGATCATAAGCCCCAGTAGATCGAAGAATTATTCCCACTAGTGGTCTCTGTGATCAGCTTGGTTCACAATGCTTTTAAGAAACGTAGCTTCATTCATTGAACGGTTGTAAAAAAAAGCAATAGGCCTGTTACGCTCACAGTCGTTCTGTTGGTATGTAAACCAGTCGTTGATATTCAGAAAAATGGCTCACACACACACAAATGAAATTAAATTAGTCTTGCCACTCACGTCACAGTCTCCACTGTGACCTGCAGGTGTCCATTGTGCCTTGTCCAGGCAATCACTTTTTCTTGGTCTTTGCTAAAGAAATGATTGTGAAAACTTCTGTCCATTTTTGCACACGTCATCTCACTGAAATAAAGACAGCAATAAAGTTCTTTATATATTTGCAGGAGATAAACACTCACACACTCCCTGATGCTTCAGAAGTAAACACAACGCATTTAAGTTCAGAAAAATGTACAGATCATTTACTCACCCCCTTGTCATCCATGATGTTCATGTCTTTCAGTCCTAAAGTGATTATGTTTTTTGAGGAAAACATTTCAGGATTTCTCTCCATCTAATGGACTTCTATGGTGCCTTTGAGTTTGAACTTCCAAAATTCAGTTTAAATGCAGCTTCATAGGGCTCTAAATTATCCCAGCTGAGGAAGAAGTATTTTATCTAGTGAAACGATCAGTTATTTTCTACAAAAAAATGACAATTTATATCCTTTTTAACCTCAAATGCTCGTCTTGTCTAGCTCTGCATGTACTCTGTGTATTTTGGTTTGAGACAGTTAGGGAAAAAAAGGAAAAGACAAGCCTTTGAGGTTAAAAATTATCTAAATTGAAATTTTTTTGTAGAAAATATTTCGTTTGACTAGATGAGACACTTCTTCCTTGGTTGGGATCATTTAGAGCCCTTTGAAGCTGCATTAAAATTGCATTGTGGAAGTTCAAACTCACAGGCACCATAGAAGTCCACTATATGGGGGGAAATCCTAAAATGTTTTAATCAAAAAACATAAATTCTTTACGACAGTTTACATACTCTGGCTATTAATGCATTGTGTTTCCTTCTGAAGCATCAGTGAGCATTTGAAGCTTCTGTAATAGTTGCATATGAATCCCTCAGTTGTCCTCAGTGTGAAAAAATTTATCTCAAAATCATACATTGTTGAAATGGGTTCAAATGCACAAAAATGCTGAAAAACCAAAGAATTTGTGAGACCTAAAGGATTTTTCTGAAGAGCAGCGAGCAGTTTAACTGTTCAGGACAAGCAAGGAACCCATGAACAACTATCACTAAAAAAAAAAAAAAAAAAAAAAAAACCACAGCTGTGGATCAATCAGGCAACAACACAGTATTAAGAATCAAGTGTATGTAAACTTTTGAACGGGGTAATTTTTATAAATTCAACTATTATATTTTCTCTTGTGGACTATATGTAAATGTCTTTTCTATGAAATATTTATTCAGGTCTATACTACAAAAAAAAAAAAAAAAACATGCATTTTGTCTGATATTAACATTTTGCAGATTCTGTAAACTTTTGACTTTAACTGTACATAATTGATTGCACTGTTAACAATATAGGTTCTTGAAGAACCTTCAATCAACATCCATGGAAGCTTCCCTTTCCACAAAGTGGAAAAAGATTCTTTTGATTTTAAAAAGTTCTTCAGACTAAAAAAACCCATTTGGGGAACCCAGTTCTTCTATGGCAGGGGTGTCCAAACCTGTTGCTTAAGGGCCACTGTTCTGCAGAGTTTAGCTCCAACTATAACCGAACACACCTGAACCAGCTAATCAAGATCTTCAGACTGGCTAGAAATGTTTAGGTGTGTTTGAGCAGGTTTGAGCCAAACTCTGCAGGACGTTGGCCCTCAAAGAGCAGGACTAGGTGCCCATATTCTATGGCATCACTGAAAATACCTCCTGTTAGAACCTTTATGTTTAAAAGTGAAAATAAATGACAACAGGAAAATAAAAAATCACCTGGGAGGGTTTGCCGAATTAGAGCTGGATGATGATTGTTGTGTAGCTAGATGTGGGTGGGCATGCATTTGTCGATTCTGCCATGGAGTTGAATTGGCGTCAGCTAGACTTCGTTCAATGGCTATCTGCAACAGCTGGTCTTGAGAAAAGTGTGCATTAGCTCTGAAGTCATCCAGTTCTTCTGATGTTGTCCTTTTCACACTGGCTGCTGCCATTGTGCACCTGTGATAGTAAGGTGCACTAAAATGTGAACACCGATGAACATTCAGATCACATTATTTCAACATTAATCAGTGACAGAAATTGTAATGTGAATTCACTAAAACATAATTCATTAAAATGCCAGGGTGGTGTTCCTGTTTCTGCCATTGATCTGTAAACATGATTCTAAATTCTAATCTTCAACCTGTTGAAGAAAACAGCATATGCTGGTTAGGTAGGTTTTGATGCTGGTTTAAGCAGGTCAGTTGCTGGTTTATGCTGGTCCTTGACCAGCTAAGGACCAGCATAAACCAGTAAAGGACCAGCTTAAACCAGCATCAAAACATACCTAACCAGCATCCCAGCATCAAAACTACCTTACCAGCATATGCTGTTTTTTTCACCAGGACAACAGTACACAAGTTTGCTTACAAGTCCTAACATCATTGCTATAATTCATTACTACCATCATTGAGAAGTCCACCTACCTTTCTACAGGACATCAATTATTATATGTTGTGGTGCATGTAAGTCTTCTCCTTTCTCTGTAGAGCACTTGCTGCTGCGTGCTGCTTTATGAAGAGTCTCTAAGAGGTCTTGATTTCATGTCACGGCATAAATAAACTGATTGCCTTATAAATATATCTGCTAGGCTTGCATGTGATGTCTGGCTTAGATGTGACATGATCGTCCTTGCATAAGAGTTAAGAAACAGCAAAAGCAGAACTGTTTTTTTCAACAGAATTCAAATTTGCTACAAATGATAATAAAGTTGACATATCTTGTACCACGGACTTCATTCAGTGGTTAAAAAACAAACAAAAAAAACCTTTGAATACATTTCAAGCTTCTGTAAAATAATGCCTGTTTTTTTCTTGTAAAGAACATTATAGTTTGTAAAATACACTATAGTGTACACTCTCAGGAAAAAAAAAGGTACAGAAGCTGTCACAGTGGTAAATAAGATACTCTTATACTGTATTTACCCAATAAAGGGTGCATATAAGTGCCTTAAAGTTACATATTAGTTCCTAAGTGTACACATTAGTACTTAAATGGTACATATGAGTACCTTTTGAAAGGGTATCACCCCAGTGAGAGTGTAAAGATTAACATTGTATCCTGTAATGACCAATAGGGCTTTCCGCACACTATATGTGACCCTGGACCACAAAACCAGTCTTAAGTCGCTGGGGTATATTTGTAGCAATAGCCAAAAATACATAGTATAGGTCAAAATGATTGATTTTTCTTTTATGCCAAAAATCATTAGGAAATTAAGTGAAGATCATGTTCCATGAAGATTTTTTGTAAAATTCCTACTATAATTATATAAAAATTTAATTTTTGATTAGTAATATGCATTGTTAAGAACTTAATTTGGACAATTTTAAAGGTGATTTTCTCAGTATTTAGATTTTTTTGCACCCTCAGATTCCAGATTTTCAAATAGATGTATCTCGGCCAAATGTTGTCCTATCCTAACAAACCATACATCAATAGAAAGCTTATTTACTGAGCTTTCATATTATATATACATCTCAGTTTTGTAAAATTTTACCTTATGACTGGTTTTGTGGTCCAAGGTCACATATAGGGTTGTTCTGCACTATAGCAATCATCATTTACATAATGTAAATATCACTGTGTTGTCTCATGCTTGAGTGACCCAATTTTCAGAGACAGCTGTCTCTGATGTGCTAGAAACCTCTCTGTGACACTGTAAACATCTTAGATGGATACTCATACCTCATGTCCTATTAAATGACTTATGTGTTGTCATCTGTAGCGGTGTGGCAATTAAGGTCTGGAGCTTCAAAATAGTGCAAGTAATAATAAAATCTGAAAGTAGATAGGATATATGTTAATATTAAACCAGATTTCTGATCAACTTTTGATTCAGACATGCAGTTCGGTCTGTATATTGGTGGCGTTCTATGTACGCAAGTGCTTTTGGGTTTATTACTGTGTCGATCCTTAAGTGTTATCCTTTAAGACACCTTCGACATCACAGCTTTCATTCCTCTCATTGACCAAATTATCACATCGTTTACTGCATATTGGCCAAGATTATGTATTATATATTGATTCATTTATTTCAGTATCAGCTTGTTTTTTTCACTCAGGCTGAAATGTTACAATTTAAGATTTAAAGCATTAAAATTAATTTTACAGACTCCCACTGGTCCCTAATCTGTGTACATACAATCAGTACATTGGCACCACCACCTGGTTAAAATATGTCAAACACAGATCTTTCCCTGTAAGATATTCACATTGATTCACATGTTATTTATTATTCTGATCATTAAAAAGCTAACAATACAAATCATTACAGTGCTTTACATATAATTTAACAAGTATTCTCATACTACGCATAACATTCACTAAAAAAAGTAACCTAAATAAGTTGATTTTATTAAATGTATCTTCAATATGTTTAAAATATGTTTAAAAAGACTAAATCTTTTTAAATAGAATCAACAAACTGTAGTAATTCAGGTAGAAATAGTTGCTTAAGATAACAACTCCTACATTTACTTACTTTATAATACAGATTATACCATAAAATATTGTTAGCCATGTATTTTTTTTTTATTACAGAAACATTTATTAATCTTAAATAAATAACAGACTTTACTTAGCTAGATGGAAGAGTAGTTCACACATCTGTGAAGTCATGACCGGACATTAAGTTTGATATATTCATAACAGCATACAGATATTCTCATATGTCTGAGACTGCACAAGTTGAGATGAGGATATGTACAGTTGACTGTTGTCAATCTAGCAGTGATGTGAGGAACTTAGATCAGGGGGCTAAGCATGGATTCTATGAGATCCCAGTGGTAAGGGGACTAAACCTTTCCAGCTGGCCTGATATGACCTGTTATCTAAGAGGGATATAAACTACGGTGGTGAATATCTCTGGAGGCTAGACTAGCATTTAGTTCTTTCACACAGGCTTGTACCCACTTGTGCTTATAAATAGATCTGTTTTATGTAGAAATAAACACTTTTTCACCATTTCTGTGTTCAGGATTTTTGGACAGGCCTGAAATCATGTCTTGATGACGCACTGGAGCCACTAAGCTTGGGTCCTCCCCTAAATAAATAGAGTGTTTTCATGACGCGACATCAATCGTCCATATTGGTGGCACTGAATGAAACCAAAGCCACTGAACTTAACGAAACTCACATATTTTGTTGAATATTGCTGCTGGAAATGATCAGTTATTGTCATGTTTTGGGCTGTACTAATCGTTCAGACCAGAATTTTTTGAAGATTTTTATAACTTATTTTATTTACTTGCTGTTTTTTATCATTATCATTTTATCATTTTTCTGTGGTGTGACAAACTCAGAACACATTTAATACTTCTTTACACTGACTTTTATGATAATTCAGTAGACATTTTACTGACTCAATTTTGGCTTCTGAAGACTGACACTTTACCACTTGGCCCTTGTGCCAATTTATGTGTTTCATAACTTGGAAGAGCCCAACTGAGGTTGTTTCACAGCAAAACATAAAGGATATTGTGTCTAATGAGCCTTGCAGCAAAATAGCAGTATAATTGGAGTATTATTTTAATCTCAACAGGAAAACATGCAGTTTTGTTCAGTATTATGTTGCCTTGCTACACAAATTATGCTTAAAATTTGCTAAAATGTTTATAACTTGTAGTATTGATGTTATATATTGCAGAATAACTATATTTCAATAAAGCATATTGAAGTTGACTGCAGTGTAACTGCAGTACTGTTGCAGTTCACTTTTGACCTCCCTATAAGTTAAAGGAGTAGTTCACCCAAAATGAAAATTCTGTCATTAATTACTTACCCTCATGTCGTTCCAACCCCGTAAGACCTTCATTCATGTTCAGGACACAAATTAAGATATTTTTGATGAAATCCAAGAGCTTTCTGACTCTGCTTAGACAGCAATGAAATTGACACGTTCAAGGCCCAGAAGGGTAGTAAGGACATTAATAAAATAGTCACTGTGACATCAGTGGTTCAACTTTAATTTTATGAAGCTATGAAAAAACCAAAATTTATTCAACAAAACAAACTTTTATTCAACAATTTATTGCAACAATTCATCCTAGTACTGTCACGTGAAAGAAGGAGGTGGTCTGGGTCCAGATGCAGGTAAGTATTTTTAATGAACAAAAAACAAAATAAACAGACAAACAAAAGGCCAACACGGCACAACACGACATAAACTGAAACACTAAATAAACAAAACCAAGAACACGATCAAAGGCCAGGGATTCAGAAACACAGAATACACGACAGAACTAAAGATAATGCAGACAGGATGATGAGTGGGAAATGAGAGTTCTTATATACTGAGTGATTGAGAACAGGTGTAGATGATAATGACATCTAGACAGGTGATAACAATTAGGAAGTGCAGTGCAGGGAACAGCGACCTCAGGTGGCTGAGGGAAACCCCACAGCCCAGATCGTGACACTACCCCTCCCCTACGGAACGGCTCCCAGACGTTCCCTGAGGCCAAAAACAGTCTGGAGGGAGGAGGAACTGGGGAAGGAGAATCAGGGAGAGGGATGGCGGGCCAGGCCCGTGCAGCGAAGCAACGTGAGCGGACCTCGCCGCCAGAGGAACGCGAACCGGCATCGCCGCCAGAGGAACGCCAGCGGACGCCGCTGCCCGAGGAACGCGAGCCGGCATAGCCGCCAGAGGAACGTGAGCTGGCCTAGCCACCCGAGGAACGCCAGCAGTCACCGCCGCGTCCGGCACAGAGAAAGCGGTCACTGCCGCGTCAGGAACAGAGAAAGCGGTCACCGCCGCGTCAGGAACAGAGAGAGCGGTCACAGCCACGACAGGAACAGAGATAGCGGTCGCCGCCGCCTCGGACACAGAGTGGGCGGTCACTGCCACGTCAGGAATGGAGATAGCAGTCGCCGCCGCGTCTGACACAGAGAGAGCGGTCACGGGCGCGTCAGGAACAGAGAGCGCGGTCACCGGCGCGTCAGGAACAGAGATAACGGTCGCTGCCGCGTCAGGAACAGAGACAGCGATCACCGCCGCTTCGGGAACAGAGATAACGGACGCCGCCGCATCAGGAACAGGGATAGCGAACGGCACCGCTTCGGGAACAGAGATAGCGGACGCCGCCGCATCAGGAACAGGGATAGCGAACACCGCCGCTTCGGGAACAGAGATAGCGGACGCCGCCGCCGTCTCGTGAACATTAACAGCGGACGCCGCCGCATCGGGAACAGAGATAGCGGTCAACGCCGCTTCGGGGACCGAGATAGCGGACGCCGCCGCCTTCCCGCGAAAGAGCGTCTCCACCTCCGCCACAAAGCAGGGGCGCTTCCGCGCAGCCTCGGCGCTACGGGCGTCCATCGCCGCCAGGCAGGCGTAGATGTATTCGAAACGAGCGGCCGACGCCGCCTCGAAGGACATCCCCCCCGTCTCGGGAACAGAGCGGGTGGTCGCCGCCCCCAAGCAGGGGGACGCCGCCTCCTCGAAAAAAATCCTCCCCGCTGGACCTATCTGTGCTGTCTGCATTCTGTCACGTGAAAGAAGGAGGTGGTCTGGGTCCAGATGCAGGTAAGTATTTTTAATGAACAAAAAACAAAATAAACAGACAAACAAAAGGCCAACACGACACAACACGACATAAACTGAAAAACTAAATAATTAAAACCAAGAACACGATCAAAGGCCAGGGATTCAGAAACACAGAATACACGACAGAACTAAAGATAATGCAGACAGGATGATGAGTGGGAAATGAGAGTTCTTATAGACTGAGTGATTGAGAACAGGTGTAGATGATAATGACATCTAGACAGGTGATAACAATTAGGAAGTGCAGTGCAGGGAACAGCGACCTCAGGTGGCTGAGGGAAACCCCACAGCCCAGATCGTGACAAGTACTCTTGTGAACATGTGTCGAAGACTTACATGGAAGCTGATTCGTTTTGACGCCACACTTATGGCAACTGAAAATGTATTTATGTCGAGCCAGATTAGGCTTGTGCAGCCTAAATGAGTATGTGAGAGAGACTTTTGCAGAAATAAAGCAAAACAAATGGGCGCAACAGCACTCAACATAAGTTATAGATGCATACTGCTATATAGCTTATTATGATTTATGTACGCACCATTGCACAATGTTTTCCTGAATTATCCACAATTGCAATGTGATACTGATTTTATACAATAGTAGTTCAATAAACAAGAAGTTAAAATTAAGTGAATTACATTTTAGACACAATATTGACTGTTTTTGCTCAATTTCACTGACGAAAATACTTGCAATCAAAGCCACAGCAGAACTTTTGTGTGTCTCTGAGCAACACATTAGTGTTTTGTTACTGAATGAATCCACGTTTTTTAATGAATCAAATGAGTCAATGATTCAGTAAACCATTCATAGAGACATTTCTGAATTAATCAGCCATTTGAACGAATCTGTTGAATGAAAGACTAAATGACTTACTTATTCAGTCATTTGCCGCCACCTATTGGTGGCTTGGTTTCATATTTAAAAGTATTACTGAATTTTCCCCAACATTTCTTATTTGTATGTTTAAAAGGTATTTAAAACATTCATCTTATAAAATGATTTATGTATTTGCAATTTTGCAGTGTAAATGCACTTATGGCACCTAATCAAACAGTCTGTGTAAATACTTCTATTGCCACTTCAGATGCAGCTTCTGTTTCCTACAGTGGAAAGATGGTGTTTGTTGATACTGATTTCATTTAAATGGTAACAAATCTACAGTTTCTTATTATCTAACTGAATTAATTGACAATGTAAGAATCGGATGTGAAAGATGACACATTTGAAAAGGTTAGGTAGTTTCTAAACATAGTTAGAAATGACATCTGCTTTGTTACATACAGCAACTAATTTTCAGTCAATTGTTATTTCTACCTCTTTCTAGTCACAAAGCACTTTATTTTGAGAGTTTGTCACCTTAGAATTATAAGGTTCTATCTAACATTTTTGTCAAAATTGAGTTAGTCACTTATTTGTGACAATTTATTTACATTATGTGATATTTCATTTGTAAGCTGTGTACATTTTGGGCCTTTTTTTAGAAAACAAAAATGGTTTTATCTACAGAAGTCTATGGAACGCAAAAACTTTGAAGCTCAATTTCTCAAAAGTGCTCAGAATGCAGATATTTTTTAAATCATGCATTTTTTTTGCATTGAAAAAAAAATGCTGTCAATTATTGTTCTAAGAAAGAAAATCTGCAAAAATCGGTATCGGCAGGTCACATTTACTAAAAAATCGGAAATTGAATCTGTCATGAAAATTGCAGTCGGTGGGTTGGGTGCATCTCTGGTCACATGGACTATTTTAACAATGTCCTTACTACCTTTCTGGGTAGCAACATGGTAGTTGCATTGCTGTCTATGCAGGGTCAGAAAGTTCTCAGATTTCATTAAAAATATCTCAATTTGTGTTTCAAAGATGAACGAAGGATTTACGGGTTTGGAACGACATGAGGGTGAGTAATTAATCACAGAATTTTCATTTTTTGGGTATACTAACCATTTAACTGCAAACAGTGCAACTGCAACTTCAGGGCACTGCAGTACAGTAAACGTACATTTCAAAAAAGCATACTTTAAAGGGATAGTTCACCCAAAAATGAAAATTTGATGTTTATCTGCTTACCCCCAGGGCATCCAAGATGTAGGTGACTTGGTTTCCTCAGCAGAACACAAACATATATTTTTAGGGATGCACCGATACGAATCGGCCGATCATGCTTGCGCGTTTTGTCAGTAAAGCCGGTTCTGTAATCAGCGGTAAATGCCATCAGGTGCGTGATTTCACGTTGAGCCGTATATACTACACACAGCCGTTGTTTACCGACGAGCTGCGCAAATCAATGTTCATTATCAGTGTGAATGTGCGCAGCTCGTCAGTGAACAACGGCTGTGTGTAGTATATACGGCTCAACGTGAAATCACGCACCTGATGGCATTTACCGCTGATTACAGAACCGGCTTTACTGACAAAACGCGCAAGTGATCGGCCGAATACGGATCGGTGCATCCCTATATATTTTTAACGAAAACCGGTGCAGTCTGTCAGCCAAATAATGGGAGTGGATGGGCACCAGACCTTTAAAAGTAAACAAAAACATGCACAGACGAATCCAAATTACAACCTGCGGCTTGTGACGATACATTGATGTCTTAAGACACGAAACGATCGTGTTTTGCGAAAAACTGAACAGTAGCCTATTTATATCAGTTTTTACCTTTGATACACAGTCACGTCATCTGTCATGATCACGAGTTTAGCATCAGGCACGTTACATGTGTACGCGCTCTGGCTTAGTATACGCAAACGCCGGAAGCGATCTGTCACATGTATACAACACTCATTGTTTACACAGTGCACAGAGATTGTGGGTATAGTGGCTATTCAAAATGGTAATAACTTGCGCTTATCCTGATCGTTCAAACCAATTTAAAGTTAAAAGATTACGTTTGCTTGCGCAAAATCATCCGGGACTTTTCACGGCGTTTGCGTATACTACACCAGAGCGCGTACACATTCCCGGTCGGCCGGCCGAAGGATTTACACAGCGGATCACAAATTGAGCGGGCGCGAGGCGAACACGACCGGCCTGAGCTTATTAGAATCATTGACGTTACTAAATTCTCCGCGAATAGCGGCCAAATATTCCCACATACTCCCCCCTAAACGTCCAACCAATATTTATATCAGTTGCTCACTCTCTATCAGTGCCGGCCCTCCCTATAGGCGAACTAAGCAGCTGCTTAGAGCCCCGCAGCCACTAGGGGGCCCCCACTAGTGGTCCGAGTCATTACGTTGCAAAGCGCGTGGCTGTCACTAGCCAAGTTTCCATCCAGTTTTTGCACTGTTTTGTTATCGACAAAGAGAATATGTGTAAAAAAAAACTGCAAAATGTGCTGTCTACATCCTGTTTTCCTTCCAACCGGCCTTTTACCGATAAAATGGTGTGCGTAATGACCTCATCCCTAAAAAAACGAACTGTCGCATAAGTTTTGGTGTATCGCAAAAAAAAAAAAAAACTGCCCTTGAGCTGTTTCCATACATAATTTCACCTATATTGCGTAAATTATATAGGCTAGTAGACTGTTCTTTATCCATTTGAAACAAAACCTAATATTAAATTGTATGTTAGCTAATTTTTATTAACAAGTGTCATGAGTTTTTTTTTTTGTACTTTGTTATAGACTATTTACTTGATCATCAACAATAATCATAAACAGGAGCAGTTGTATTATTATCATTTTTCTGATGAACTTTTATGGGAATGTTCATTTCGGTTATTTTATTTCTCCTGACAACCGACGGTTGTTAAGACATTTTTAACCATTAACTTACAAGATTGTTGAATTACAATTAAAGGAAATTTTAATTAATACGCGGCTGTGACCCATTAAAAATACCTACATTTGTTTTCCATGGATTAATTTTATACACGCAAAAAGCAGCATAAACAACAGAGTGTGAGGATTCACATGGTCACGCACCTGCAGCGCTTCTGCGAACGGAGAAAAACATTATACAGCTATATATAAAATAAATAAAATAAAGTTATTTTCTAAATAAATTATGAATTAACAAAACGAAAGAAAAAAATGTGAAACAATTAGCAGCCTATATCAACCTATGCAGAATTTAGTTTCATTTTTTCTGATGCGCTCTTGAGGCATCCTGTGTTTGTTTCCTTTTTACAAAAGCACACTGTTTGTTTTTATTGTGAATGTGCATTAATAAAATAAATATTTAGAATAGTTTGGAACAATGTCTTATTCTTATATGACCACAAACGAAGGAGTAGGCTATTGTAAGTTGTTTCCACTTTTACAAGGGGAAAAAAAAAAAAAAAAAGATTGTGTCGGCGCCTCCTGCGCGCAGTTAAGCATTACTAACTCGACAACTTAGCTTCATTGTCATAATAAAATACAGTCAGCCAAACATATTGAAAAACTATTTATATAAATAGTAAATAAATAAATAAAATAAATAAATGCTATTTTCCCCCTTTTATTTCAGAACAAACCCTATAAATTTAATGGAACAATACTCATAACACAAGAAGAACAAAAATATAAAAGCCAACAAGTTAATTTAAAATGTTGTACTTATCATTCCAATATCCACGTAAAACAAGATCTACAGAACAAAATGAATACATTTTAACTTGTAACGTAGCAAAGCCCCTTTTCGCTACAAAAAAAGTGTTTCCAAACAGATTTTTGCGACATTTGAAGTATGGATTTTTAGAATTTATGCGCTAAAGTTAAACGGAAAAAGATTATGTCGACACATGAGAAATTTTATCGATAAGACATTTCCATCAGCTATATCGGTAAAAATTCCGAAGCGCTAAATTGTTTTGTGTTTTTTTTTTCATCCAGATTAAAAAAAAAAAAAAAAAAAAAAAAAAGATTTAGTATTATATTAAAAGGGGAGGCCGGCCAGTGCGGTCAGAATTTTCCCGCCCCTGACATCAATGTATCGTCACGAGCCGCAGGGTGTAATTTGGATTTGTCTGTGCATGTTTTTGTTTACTTTTTTAAAGGTCTGGTGCCCATCCACTCTCATTATTTGGCTGGCAGACTGCACTGGTCATTAAAAATCTTCGTTTGTGTTATACTGAGGAAACAAAGTCACCTACATCTTGGATGCCCTGGGGGTAAGCAGATAAACATCAAATTTTCATTTTTGGGTGAGCTATCCCTTTAAGTCCACTGTGTAACTCCAGTACAGTTGCAAGTGAGAAAAAAAAGTGAAAAGGTAAACATTTTGACAAAAGGAACACTGTATAAAGTTGTACTATCATGCATTTTTTACGTTTGCACTATTATTGTGGTTAAAAAACACAGTGCCAGAGTTACCACACTTGTATTGCAGTTAAAAAGCAACTCAAATTCTACATCCCTAAGTAGTTTAAAAGTGGCTATTAAGTTATTTATTAAGTTATCATTCTGAATTGTTGTGTAGCTAAATGTTAGCCTGAATTACTGTGGTAGGCACTGGTTTACACGTTTACACAATGAGCAAAACGTCACACTTTCACAGCTCGTTCTAAGCCGAATGTTTACCCGGAATTAGCCATATTTAGAATATTATGCCGTTAGTAAACGTCAGAATGTTTCTCTATGGCTCTGGTAAACGCAATCAGTTACAACGCAACAGTCAAAACCATTCAGTAGACGTTCTGTGCTCTGAGTCCATTTCGATGACGAACTTCGACGACCGAACGCTCTGACGTTCCAGCCGCTCAGAGCTGCTGTGGCATGCTGTCTCCATGGAAACCAGTTTAGTTGGTGCAGTGCGTTTGCGTGGTTTGAATATTCCTGCTTGCTAGCACATCCACAATATAAAAGACGTAGCTTTTAAGAAATGGCCCGCGTTGCCATTTAAGCTAGATTTACAGAGGATTTACTTGAGGTGAGCATTCACCAGACAAAATGCACGGCTTTGTCGAGAGGAGTTTTTTCGACAGGCCATATTTTTCAACTTTGTTGTCGTATTATTAGCGAGCTAACGCCACCGAGGCAGGTGAACAGGTATGTGCGACCAGGTTAAGCTGCGTATGTAGTTTGTCTTGCATTTAGGAATATCAGGGATCTTTTCTTCACATGACAACAACCATATCTGGATGGTTTTTATCATAAGCGGGGGAAGGATTTCATCTGACCACAAGCACTCGACATCTTGAGCTGCTCCATTGGGAAAACGCGCACCAAATCCATCTTTTTCCTCGGGAAGTAAGCAACACTTTTATCGCAGGAATCCCTTACTATGTGCCGTCAGCGCAGGCGCGTCAGCTGAAAGCGCGTGTAGAAACTGCACAAACAATTGAACACCACGCAAATAAATTAGTGATAGATCAAGCTTTGCAACCAGTGGGACGCGTTTGTCGTGGGAGGACCATCCTCTCTTCATCAAAGACCTCACATCAGTCATTCACTGTCAAGGAGCCACAATAATGACAGGACTTTGACACCCGCGTCTGACACATTGACGAAGACACTTAGGACAGATGTTTGTCAGGAAAATGACGCCGAGCCAGTCCAGTTTGTTTGGAGAGATAGATGACCTGCAGGATCTTACTTTCATCGAGAGACCCATACGCAGGAGCCTAAAGGTATGTAGAATATTTTCTTCTCAATAAATTACTATTAACTGTTTCGTATAGTAGTCATAATGTGCTGTAACTGTAACGTTAATAATGAGGCGCTCAATACTTAATACATCTTAAGAGTGGCGGAATTTTGTTTGGACGCTGCAGCTGATTTCTTTAGGGAACGACTAAAAACATTCAGACGTTTTGACGCTTCACGGCAGTTTATTCTACATTATCGCGTCGTACTATTATCATTATTTGAAGTAGTAACTGTACTAGCATCCTTAGGGAAGGACGGGGGTTGCCCACTTCAGTCTGCTGAGTGACGCAGTTTCTGTCAGCTGTCCGCATCACTGCTTCGCCTCCTCGTTTTCGCGCCTCACCACTGCGGAATAGAGGATTTCCACTTCAAACCATAACGTTATTCCTATCGCTAACTTGAATTCCTTCACGTAAAGCGGTTGCGTTCACATGTGAGCGTCGTGTTGGGCGTCTCTGCAACCATGTACCTGGCAGCTCTGAAGTTAAGGATACTCTCTCATCTTTCAGACTCAGCAGCATCATGCGGGAATAATGCAACGCCTACAGAGGGGGCGGGTGTTTTCTGTCCCTTATCTTTTTTTAATGGGGAGGTTCCACAGAAAAGCATCGTGGCTCTCAGAGCCCTAAAGTAATAGACTAGGCACCCACACATGGCTCCCGTCCCCCACACTATCTCTTCCCACGCAGTCCCTCTTGCCTCGCATCCTGCCTCCCTGCAGCCTCCTCACATATTTGGCTGAGTCATCTGTAATGGAATCTTGCCCAATTACTGGCCATTCTTTATTTAAGATGCACTACTTTTGCAGATTTTCATCTTTGCTATGGAGACGCTCAACATCTTATGCTAATGACTTCTGCTTCCTTCTTTATAAGAGAGCTGTGTTTGTTGTAAAGTGCCGATAGCAAGGCCAGGTTTCATAGCTGTTCATCTTGTTTCCACCATTTGCAGACTGCAGAAGAGATTGACAAGCTCACTGTGGATGAAGATCTGAATGACATAGAGCGAGCTGTCTACCTTCTCAGGTAAAATATGACCCATTTGTGGCACTGACACTTTAACTGATCTTAGTTTTGAAATTGTTAGGTCAAGTTTACTGGATTAAAGGCCGGTTCACACCAAGAATACAAGCTATAAATATAACTAACCCTAAGCGTCCATACCAGCCTTCTGTTTATTATAAGCGTGAGCTGCAGTTATGTCTCTTGTCTTCTAATAGCTTGAGTTCTTTAACGTCGAGTGCATTCTGATTGGCTGTCAATGTTTTTATCGTGGTTTCATCAGGTTGTGATGTGATGAAAGTAGTGTCAGATCATTTCTATCATAATGTGATTTAAAAGATTGTCAAAACATATGCATGACAGGGATTTGGCTTCATCTACTGGTTGTTGATTGGATTGATTCTCTCATCCAAATGGTCTCTGTTACATAGATAAAATAATAATAATAATAATAATGTAACTAAATGTCCAAATAACCAAATTACCAATTCTACAGAATTGGTCCAAAGTCAGAGTTGGAAATCTTTCATGTCTTTTTCCAAAAAAGTTGTATGCATGCAAATTGTATAATATCCAAGATACACATTTCTTGTAATTGTGCAGTTAATTCTCATATTTTCAGAAAGGAATATTTGTCCTTTCCCCAAATTTGTCACTACTAAAACAGTAATAATAATTTAATTAGAAAGGCTATATTGACCTATTAAGATTCTGCTTACATCTGCATTGCAAATATAGCTATTTTTAGCTATAATGCTATTTTATAAAAAAAAAAAACATTCAGAGGTGAATCAATAACAATTAAATTTTCAACAAAATTTCAAGTGTAATTCATGAGATTTGTATTCTTTGTAAAAGGCAAAAAGTTGATAATACTGATTTCAAAGGTAAGGATTCATTAGTTTGAATATACATTGAACCAAAAACATAACATCTTAGTTGATAATTCAGTATACTTTATTTTTGACAAAGCATCCCATGTTTTGGTAGTGACTGCACATTTTTGGTAGTGACAGTAGTGCTTTGGTAGCACATCACATTACAAAATTTTAACTTGCAAACTAAAACACAACTAAAACATACCAAAATACTAAAAATTGTTCTAACTGTACTAAAATTTAGTTTATTTCCCCCAAATATGAAGATCATGTATTCCCTTTTGTCACTACTGCAAAATGATGACATGTTTTGTTGGTGACTGTTTTAATAGTGACAGTTGTGTGGGATAACACCCAAAAAAAGAGATGTCACTACTAAAACTCCTAAAACTACTAAAATTTTAGATACTTTTGAACCTAGCTCAAAGATGCTAATCAGCACATGGTTAGCTAGCACAGTTCTGAACAGTGGTACAAATATAAAAACTAAATGTTATGGAATAACTTCCAAAAAAGTGTGCTTAATTGCAGAAAAAAGTTATTTGGTTGTGACGTTCCTTAAAGTTACACAAAGAGTTTTCAGACTATTGAACACATTTACCTCAAAATGATGGGACCTATTCTACTCACACTTGTAGCTATGAGAAAGGGAGGGAGACAGAAATATTTCATGATCATAAATTTAGGGGTGTAGTTAAAATCAGTCTCAGCCAATGGACTAATTTACAAAGAAAAAAATATATACTTTATCAAAAAGATACTTTTAAAAACAACAATGTAAAAAATATTTTAAAGTGCCCCTATTATGCCTTTTCAAATATGATATTTCATGTAGTGTGTCATGTAGCTGTATGTGAACATAAACTATCTGCAAAGTTGTGACGCCGACAGTGCACTATAAATAAAGTTTTTGTCTATCAAAAAAAAGAGTCGGCTCACATTCGCCTAAACGAGTCGTCAGCAATTCGAATCTTTTTTCTGTAACGGCCACACGTCACGAGCTACACATTTGCGTAATGTCCGCCCACATTCAATTTCGCGAACAACTTGCCCGCCCACAAACAGTAGGCCTACCATTTTCACGTGGATTACATCATGTCAAGAAGACGCCCTGCGCTGTGACAGCCTGTGAGAGTGAATTTGTTTTATATGCCCTTCGGAAAGATGAAACTATCAGTGGTTAACATTAATTTTTTCAACACCTCAGCAGTCCAATGCCAATCTTGTGTTGTGTTCGCGTCATTTTACTGATAACTGCTTTTCCAATCTTGGGGAGTAACGTTACAACGCGAGATTCACCAAACGCTTGGTTTTAAAAAATGGATCAGTGCCCAGTTTATTTGGACCGGCTTGCTCCTCTGAACTTCTACCTGTAAGTATGATTAATAATTGATGATTGTATTTTCTAGCGATCGTTCAAAATACGTCTTTGTGTACGTTATGGTGTGTAACAACCCCGCACATGTCTTGGTAAGCGGCTAACTTGCGTTTCTGTAGTTCTGTTGTTCAGCTGTGAGTGCAATGTAGTCTAAAAAGTCTTGTGATTGATGCAGCTTGACTGTCTGTCTGCCTTATTAGTTTAAGTAATGATAATGATAAACGATGGCTTAACGCAGTGTTATGGATTGTACAGTGTTGAAGTTCACAACGTAGAGGTGTGCCCGGTTCGCTTACAAAAGCAAATTGCAAACACTGTCCACAGTTAACATATGACACCCACTGAGAAATGTCCTGCTCCGGTCGTGCTTGCAAAACAGTTTCTTGTCGATGTGACACTTCAACCGTTTCATCGTCAGACTCCGGCTCGAATTGATAGGGTAAAATCGAGGCTATCTTTTCTATGCATTAACAGGTCTCCGCAGCTGTCATTCAGTTATGCCAATGGGCGTTTCGTTTTGCGCTGTAGCGGTAGACCAATCCAAAAGGACTGCACCATCTGACCAATCACAGCAGTGAGGGCTCACGGAAAGGAGGGGTTTAGAGAGACTGATTCTTCTAACTGCTTCAAACGAGTCGTTTACGAATCATTTAGAAACGGGGTAAAAATAAATCTAATTTTGGAGAAAACTAAAGTGTTTTTTGAACTTGCATACATGTAAACCTGTTTTAAGAGACTATTACAACAATATTAACTACCTTTAAAATGGCATAATAGGGGCACTTTAATATCATTTTCATAAGTTTAAATTTAGAGGTTAGAGTTTGAGACAGCCCAATTGAAAGTACCCAATAAATGATATTTTTAAATATATTAACCTTACTAATATTTTTTTATTATTGTGGGTTTCAATAGATAATAGAAGGATCTTAGCAAGCATGAAAGATTTGAATACTTTAATGCTTTTTAAATGTGTTTTTTGGTTGTGGGACAGCAGTTTGCACCAATACTGTAGAATGGCACATTTACTGACAAGCAGGTGCCATTTTTAGCTATACTAAAAAAGTTATCACTTGAGCAAGATTCGAACATAAACCTCTCAAGCCACATCATCTCAAACTATGCCATGTTTTGCATCGTTAGTCAAGTTTATGCGTCACAGATTGTCAAAATGAGTTGTGCTCTTTGCTTTTTTTTTTTTCACTTGACACTCTGGAAACTGTTTACCCCTGCCAGCATTGTTGGCTGCAGCTGTTTAGCCAAATGTGTATCCTGGGTAAGCTGACCGCACAACAACTTCTCAGTGCTTGCTGACTGGCACAGAGCATTCAGCTCAGTGGGTCAGGGCAGGCAGTGTCATCGCCGCTGTACTAGTCTTATGAATAATGGATTGCTTAAATGGTCTCTCATTGAGATCTAGGTAGAGCTAGCTGACTGCATGCTCATCTCAAAAGACTTTGAGGAGTCACCACTCTTAAGTTTCAATGTTACTGTCGCTCAGATGCAGGTTTCGCAGTGATATAGTGTTATCTGATCATTAAAGTTAAATGGATATGGTGCTGATTACTGGGGAGACTGAGTTAAAATTTGATTTCCCTAGAATCTGCACATCTAGGGTTTGTCTAATCTTACAGTATCATGAATTTATAGTTAGCAAATTCACATTGGTATATTCTTGATTAAACTTTGTTTTAGTCGAGTTTTAGACTAGTTTAAGAACATTCCAAACATTTACAAAAGTTACATTAGAAGGGACACTTTTAATGACTAGATTTTATTCATATAGTTTGTTTTGTTCTTATACCTGTTTATCAGTATTAAAGTCCCCATGAAATCAAGTTTTTTGGCTTTTAGTATAAATATGTTAGCCTTAAGGTTATCTACAAGCTAAAATGTAAAAAAAAGCATTTACATTTATATACATATATTCTTATTTACAAGATCTAAGCACTTCTCATCAAGCTTTCCGTCCAATCAAATGCTCTCTAAAATCCAAAAAGTCCCGCCTCATACACTATAAATAGACGCTACAGCTAAAATTGGACACAGAATACTACAGTTTAGGGGCAAAAGTTTATATCCGCCTTTTAGAATTTGCAAATTATTTTACCAAAAATAAGAGGGATTATACAAAATGCATGTTATTGTTTATTTTATTTAGTACAGACCTTAATAAGATATTTAACATAAAAGATGTTTTCATATAGTCCACAGGAGAAAATAATAGCTGAATTTATAAAAACGACCCAGTTCAAAAGTTTACATCCCCTTGTTTCTTAATACTCTGTTGTTACCTGAATGATCCACAGCTGTGTTTTATTTGTTTAGTGATAGTTGTTCATGAGTCCCTTGTTTGTCCTGAACAGCTAAATTGCCTGCTGTTCTTCGGAAAAATTCTTCAGGTACTACAGATTCTTTGGTTTTCCAGCATTTTCCCATCTTTTCACACTGAGGACAACTGAGGGACTCAAATGCAACTATTACAGAAGGTTCAAACGCTCACTAATGCTCCAGAAAAAAAAATGCATTAAGAGCCGTTGGGTGAAAACTTTTGAACAGAATAAAGATGTGTACATGACATGTTTCATATTTTGCCTAAATATCATATTTTTAGGGCCCGAGCCCAGAATGGGTGAAGGCCCTATTGTTCTTCTAAGGATTCTTATTTTCCTCTTTTTTTTTTTTTCAACCTTCCGGGCACTTTTGGGAGCCTTAACATACTCAAAAACTCTTGAAAATTTGCACACACGTTGGAATCTGCGGCCATCAGGACGCCACAGAGGCTGGGACCCGGGCGTGGTACAGGGCCTCTACAGCGCCCCCTGGAACACAGTCAGAAAACTTGATGTACTGCGCACATATACTTGCACGTATTCATATGAAACTCGGTACACATATAGATCTCACTGAGCCAAACAACTTTTGTACTCTATGTCATAGGCTTCACCCAACAGGAAGTGAGATATTTAGGGCTGAGTAAAAAGCGCATGCTCTGGAATTTGATATACTCCTCCCAGGATTTCCATGGGATTGTCACCAAACTCGGTCAGCATGATCTCAAGACATTGAGGATGCAAAATTGCGAGCGGATTTTTGATATCTCGAACGGTTTGGCCGTGGCAAGGCGACAAAGTTATGGCGAGAAATGAGAAACAGGAAGTGTCTAATAACTGTTGCACACATTGCCTGATTCTGATGAAACTTCACCAGTTTGTTCGTTTTATGATGCCGATTACATAAACGTGACTATTATGAGTCAAAGTTATAGCGCCACCAACTGGCAGCAGGAAGCGTGTCATTTTCAAACTTACTTGATTTTCTTCAAACTTCATCAAAATAATGTCAAAACACGGCCGATGAGAATATGTAAAGGGGTCGATGATAAATCAAATGCTGTTGCCATGGCAACGTGTCAAACTTTAAAATTAGGTTCCTGTCTTTTCGAGGCAGATAACATGCTTAGAATTTCATGAAAGTCAACACACACATCAATATTAATGATAGTTAGACACTGGCAAAAGGCCATAAATGGGTGTGGAGCAGGCACTCTATAGCGCCATCTTTTGACAAAAGTTGGGGGTTAGTTTTTCCTACAGTCACCAAACTCGGTACATATATCGTTCTCATCAATCTGGACAACTTTCTAAATTAAACTCATTAGCTACGGCCAACAGGAAGCTGGCTATTTTGATTTGAATGTGGATTTTTGGAAAAATCAGGCTGTAAACAAATTTATACTTCTCATAAGAGCAACATGCTGTTCAGACCAAATTTTTTTTAACATGAAGATAATATTCTGAAGATGCTAAATTGCGAGCGGATTTGGGATATCTTGAACGGTGTTGACGTGCTGATTTTTTAAAGTTATAGTAAAAAAGAAAACCGTATTTTTTTTATATCTTTAAAGTGCAGCATCCAAACTCTTTAAAACTTTTTTCACACAGAGAACTAGTCATTCTGAGCAAGTGCTGTTAATATCATAATTATACAAGCTTCTATGAATTAAAGAAAATTAAAAAAAGAAATCAGAAACCTGCTCTCACTCTGCCTGACTGTCTGTCTATGTGTGTGCGTTAAGTCACTACAGAGTGACAGTCAGATGGAGTGCAGGGGGGAGGGGTGAAAGGGAGAGAGGGTGAGAGAGCAGTGACACATGCTGCAGACCATCTTTGAGGAAGAAATGCACATTGATGTAGAATAATCTACACAAATATGTCTGATCTTTGAGAGTCTGATATTTTGAGAAAATATAAAGGGTCACTAAGTCTTTCATTGTTTGTATTTTGCAGTTTTTGATTTTTTATTTATTTTTTACTGAACTGTACCATGAACTTGTCCTATTGAGTCACATAGCAAAAGATTGAGAAAAATACAACTTTTTAGCATGAGCGATTTATCTTCATTGATAGACATTTATTTTCATAGTGTTATTTATTGAATATAAATTTAAATTAACAATTTCAAGACAAACTTTGACAACAAAACAAACTTTGCTGTTATCTGTTCAAAACATCTGAAAATTGTACCATTTTAACATGAGTTATATATCGCCCCATTACAATACTCAGCTTGATTTTTAAAGATATTTTGAAAGAATGGAGCGTTTATAGAGCACTTTATTGTGTATTGCTGTACACCCACATGAACTGTGTTCATGTTCATGTTAATTCACAGTACATAAACTAATGTTAAAAGATACTAATTTACCTTTAAACAATATATATGAATACTTTTTTTTAGGTTTATATTAATTAACATTAATAAATGCTATTTAATTATTGTTCATGTTAACTAATATAGTTAATATTAACAAATGAAACTGGATGGCAAAATTTTATATATAGTGTGTATGTGTCTGTGTGTTGATTTTAAAGTGTAACCCTTTCAATTCTGTAAACTTTAAATCCAAACTGGCAGAGGGTTACTGTGAATGCATGTGCCAACTGGGCACCGTTTTCCTAATTGATTCTTAGTTATGTAGCGCTTAAGAGTGATGTCTTATAACAGGAGTCACCAGCAAAGCAATATCCACACACAAATTGTACAGATAGGTAACGATGACATTTAAGCAGAATTGGTGGACGTAATGCAAGCAATAATAACATTTTGTTATCATCATGAATTATATGTTCTTATCATCATCAACATCAGAATATAGGGAAAATGTAGCATATTGGTTCACAGTTGGCATGATCTGAAGTCTTTGCAGGGGGTTAGGTTTATAGCAAACTCCTCCTAGAGATTTAATTAAATCAACATTATATTTGGTCAGTCTGATCTAGAGGCCTTAGAGATGTTAAATTGCGAAGTTCTTGAGTTTTCGTTAAAGGGCGTGTCCGTGGCGGCATGACAAAGTTTGTTGTTTCGCCATGGACATAGAAGTTGTTATAACTCAGCCATAAAATGTCCAATCTGCCTCAAAATTCACAGGTTTGGTAAGAGTCCTGGCCTGAAGACACCTAAAGGCCAATATTCGGATATTATCATAGCGCCACCTGTTGGCAGCAGGATATATCATATCTTTCACTAACTCAAACATACCAAGGTCAATCTGCACCAAACTTCATATGTTTGATAAAAGTGCTGGCCTGAACAAATCTACATGCCAATAATCAGTTATAGGCATAGCGCCACCAGCTGGCAGCGGCAAGTTTGGCACATTTAAATGACTTATGACATATTTCTCCTATATTTACTGTATTAAAAGCATACTGCCCACCGTTTGCTGTTTTCCTAAAGCCACCGGTCAGCGGTGAGCCCGGGTGCGAGGGCCCGTTCATCGCTGCTTGCAGCTTTAATTTCATTTAGTACTTTCCCTTTAGAGGTTACAAGATGAAAGCTACATGTTTACATGTTTATTAATAGATTTTCATTTATGCATTTGGCAGACATTTTTATTCAAAGCGACTACATTTCTATCAGTCCTTGCATTCCCTGAGAATCAAACTACGACCTTGTTGTTGCTATTGGCATGTTCCAGTGTTTTCACTACATGAATTCTCAGTTAGTATTAGTATATAGACATGTTTTCACATCATCAATCTAGCTAGAGCACTATTGTTTTTGACATTTATGGAGAACTGAATAGGTCCAGCTGCCACTATTCAGTTCTTGTTCCCCAGTCCATGATATATAGTCATTGGTTTCTTGGTACTAGAACAACATAGCAGCAGTTGACCTGTTATTTGGTTACATGCTGTTTACTTCCTTGCTGTACAGAGATGAAAATGCTTGTACCAAATATCCAAAACTATTTCTTGTTATGTTTTTTGACCCAAAACTCAGACATTTCCCTCTTTTGGAAGGTCTGAATTTGTCCCTCTTTAACCTATAAAACTCCATGCCTGTGCTAATTAAGTGCCAGAGTCGGTCCACAGCCCGACTCCCTCGGGTGGCAAACTAGTTCTGAGAACAATTTAATTGCCCCTGTTCGCTGTCATTTGGCACGCAAAAGCAGGCTGCCAGAGCATCTGTAAGATGACAGGAAAGAGAGTGCTTGTTAAGAAATGGATGAATGGTTAAAAGGGGAGGTGTTTCTGATGTGCAGACACCTCACAGATTATGGTTACGCAAACGTGGTGCCATCTTAGTGAGACATTTTTAGGATTTTGCACTCCTAGTCATTTTGTATTGTATAAACCAATATCAGATTTCAGTGTATCAACATTGTCTAGTTGTTTGTCGTCTGTGACAACTTAGTAATTGTTCTCAATTATAAAGCTTGAATAATCCACACTGACATCAACCCCTCTGAATGTCCAATTACATGAGGTTACATGAGGCCTATTGTAATGATTTTGTTATTATCTCACTGTCGTACACAATGCTTTTTACATTTCAAATGAATGCCTTGCATTAAAAAACTCTTAGCAAAAAACATGATTAGATTTTGCAGAGCAAGGGTAAACGTGACTGCACATTTAAGGTGATTAATTCTAAAAAGGTAATGACGTTTTGAGGTATTGATTTGGACTTTGTAAGGCCTTGTTATCATTTACAAGAGACACATTTGCAAAAATGGTATTTTGGTTCCTATATCAGTTATTCCCATGATATTCTATTTAGTTGAAACTTATTTTGCAAATATGCTACACTATGCTACATAAAGGGCTTATACAACTCTAGAATTGAGCATTTCAGATACAGTGTGAGTAGCAGATAAGCACTCACTGCCTCTGATGAAGTAAGACTTGGCCAGAGAAGTTACTGCTGACTAGCTTTTAGGTACTGTGAGTTTAGATGAGGCTCAGTGAGAGATTTTTCCATTCTGGTGTGCTGATGTCAGGAACAGCTCTCAATGCGTCACTGCTTTTGCTGAGAGTCATACTGAGGAAGCTGCAAGGTTTTAAAACATGCTTTTTGTTGTTTGTCAGGACTTGTTATTCAGAATGACTCCGTTAGGGTATTATACACTCCAAGAGTTTGTTTTTGGTCCAAAATCCCTGCTGGTAGATGTCTGTAACTACATGTTTCTAAAAACGCATTGTTGACATTGATGTTCATTACAACATAGCCGTATATTATTTGGAAGATTTTTTTGCAAGCAACACTTTTCAGAACATTGATATCCCTTTAAAGGGAATTAGTTCACTTCCAGAACATAAATTTACAGATAATATACTCAGCCCCTTGCCATCCAAAATGTTCATGTCTTTCTTTCTTCAGTCATAAAGAAATTATGTTTCTTAAGGAAAACATTTCAGGATTTCTCTCCATATAATGGATTTGAATGGTGCCCCCAAACGCAGCTTCAAAGGGCTCTAAACGATGCCAGCTGAGGAGGAAGGGTTTAATCTAGTGAAACGATGAGTTATTTTCGAAACAAATTGACAATTTATATACTTTTTAACCTCAAATGCTTGTCTTGTCTCGTCTCTGCGATGCACATGTGTAGTCTGTGTAATCCGGGTCAATACAGTTAGGGTATGTCGAAAAAAAATCTAATTTTCGTCTTCAACTTCAAAATCATCCTACAACGCTGTTTTACCTTTTTTTGTAAATGGCATTTGATCTTCTTTGTATGCTCACTTTGTAAACACTGGGTCGGTACTTCTGCAGTGATGTAGAATGATTTTGAAGTCAGCGAAGAAAACGAGATGGAAGTTTTTTGACATACCGTAACTGTATTAACCTGGATCACACAGACTACGCATGTGCATCGCAGGGATGAGACAAGACAAGCATTTGAGGTTATAAAGTATATAAATGGTCAAGTTGTTTAGAAAATAACTGATTGTTTCACTAGATAAGACTCTTCTTCCTCGGCTGGGGTTGTTTAGAGCCCTTTGATACTGCGTTTAAACTGCATTTTTGAAGTTGAAACTTCGGGGCACCATTGAAGTCCACTATATGAAGATAATTCCTGAAATGTTTTCCTCAAAAACATAATTTCTTATTGACTGAAGAAAAGACATGAACATCTTGGATGACAAGGGTACATTATCTGAAAATTTTTGTTCTGGAAGTGAACTAATCCTTTAAGACTTGTATGGTTAAATATAACGTAAATATCGTCACTTACTGAAATATGTAGTAGAAAACCATGAAAGATTTACGTTATTTAAAAAAACCATCATCATTCTATACATATTTTGGATTATGGCGGTGCCATTATTTCGATGATGTTGAATGGATGCACTTGGTGAGCTACTGGTACTACCTGTTTCTATTTTTACCGCAACACAACTCGGAAAACACCACTTGGAAAATAGAATATGATGACAGCTACTGAACCACTACTTACAGGTGATGATGAATATAAGTGTAGGCTTAAACCAAAAGCCATACCATCGATTGTCTAAACGCCCCCGGATATCGAGTGAAATCCACGCTGAGAAACACCTTCAGTGGCCGCGGGGTCATGACAAGCGTCTGCATGTTTACATCCTGCCAAGATGGCATCTAGCGTTTCTTGTCTATGTCTTTTGTAAGCTCTTCCAGTAGCTGTGGTCTACTAAAAGCCTCAAAGGCATCAGGGCTAAAGTAGAGAGAACAAAGATGTGGCTCTTTAGAAAGTTTTATTTGTCCACAGCAATCTTCCCATTCTTTTCTCTTCTTCTTATCACTAGGAAAGCATTGAAGGCTTACATCGCTTCTCTTGTTTCCCTTCGACTGAAAATTACAACTAAAAGCCACACAATGTGGCATCGTATCAGTATTTTATTTTTGGAGATGTGTTTTCCAAGTTGTGTTGTGGTACAAATAGCAACAGGTAGTGCCAGTAGCTCACAGAATGCAACCATTTCACGTCATCGAAATAATAGAGCCCATATAGTCCAAAATGATGTGGAATTTTTAAATAATGTCTTTCATAGGTTTTCTACAACATATTTAAGTAAAAGACATTATTTATGTTATACTAACCCATCCAAGTCTTAATACCCGGTGTTCCCTTTAAAAGCATTATGGAATGAAGGATGTGCGCAATTTAGAAGAAAGTGTCACTTGTGTAGGGATATGAGATGTAGGGAATGAAATGTTTGTTCACAGACAGACTGCAAACAGCCTGTGCTTTTCACTTTCTTCCCAGCATCATCATTGGCCCTGTTGGGGTTAGAAGGATTAGAGAGGCTGCCAAATGTAAACTAATTACTAAGTGGGCTTTGTTTAGGTTTCATTACAGTCCTGCTGGCTCAACAATCAACTGCCGACTCATTTCTTTTGGAGGGGGAGAAATCAAACAGTGTGTCACTTTTTGCCACTGCATGTTGCCTTCTCAAGCTCTTTCTCTCTCTCTCTAACTTTGTTTTGAAACTGGAGACACACTTGAGCTCAGCTAGGGTTTGATGTGCATTGTTTTCAAAGATTCTGAACATGAGGTAATATGTTTCCAAAATGGGCCTTTCTAAGCGTATTTTGTCATATAACCTGGAAAGGAACATTTTTTTTTCTAGACAGCAATGAGATAGTAGAGCAAACAGAGCCTTTTTCTGCATTTTGGTTTTCAGTTTTTTTTCTTCTGAGAAATAGCCCAATGTAATCTCACTTTGTTATCTCTAGAGAATCTGATTTGCCAAAGTCTGCAATCAGCAGTTTGAGAAATTAAACATTCTTCACCAGATTCTTCCTAAATCCAATTATTCAAGCCAGCGTTACACACTTTTATATTTTTGCTCTATTCACAATTCAATTGTATAGCTCCATTTAGTATGTTAACAATTCTCTTATTTTGATTTCACATTTTACAAGAAACATATCTGAGTCTCTTGAGGTATGAAAAAAGCAACTTCTAAATGCAATGAAATGTTCCTCTATGCTGAGGCCATTGTGTATCGTTCACTCACCAGGGAAATCTAATTACAAATGCGAGCGTAGCTCTTTTTACTTTCTGACCACTTTCCAGCCAGGACCTGGCCGGAGCAAACAGAGACTCAAGACTCACGGCAGTGGGATTGTGTTTCCAAACCATTCAGCACTTGGTCTTTAGCTGATTATGTCTTTCGTCTTTGTATACATGCCAGCTGCTCTTCTCTCTGCATAGTACCTCTGTCATTTAGTGTATAAACACAGGCATTGCTGAGGTGCTGCAGGTTATTGGCCATATTCAAGAAGTGCACAAAGCATGACCGAATTACTCCCTTCTTAGACAAACTTGGCAGCAGGTCAGGCTGTTTTTGGTTATTAAATAACCGTCTGCCAACAAAGGACACAGGAGGACAACCTATCTCTGAAAAAGTAATGAATACCTGTTTATAGTTCATTATTTAGAACAACAGCACACATGAGAGACTGATAGACATGAGAGTGTTCAGAGAGAACGTCTAGGAGGTTCAGCTGCACTAAGCTTCAGAGGGTTCTGTTTGAATGGTAAAAACAACTACAGCACAATGGTTCTATAAATAATCAGAGCATGTAGGCGTTTCCTTCACATTTATGGCTACTTGCACATTTCGTCCAAAATAAAATGGCTAAAATGTTTAAAAAGAAAATGAAAGGTAGTAATTAAAGGGTCATGATTGTGCTCTTTTTTTCTTACTAATCAACCAAATGTTCTTGGACTGTGTTGGTGCAAAAAAATAAAATTTTTAGAATCTGCTGGTTTTTGAGGAAAACATTCCAGGATTTTTCTCCATAGTTGACTTCAATGGGAGCCAATGGGTTGAAAGTCTAAATTGCAGTTTTAATGCAGCTTCAAAGGTCTCTACATGTTCCCAGCTGAGGAATAAGAGACTTATCTAGCAAACCGATCGGTTATTTTTAAAAAATAAAAAAATAAAAATGTATATACTTTTTAACCACAAAAGCTTATCTTGCACTATCTAGACTTCATGCATTACATAGTCACATTGGAAAGGAAGTACTGACTCAGTGTTTACAAAGTGAACATGCAAAGAAAGTCAAATGCTCTTTATAAAAAAAGGTAAAACAATGAGAAAATGAGATGGACCCTACTCTACCTTTTTAAAGCAATGTACATAGATGAAGAACTAATCGCACATGACCTTCCCAGTGTGATAACATAATGCGTGATGAGCATTTGTGGTTAAAAAGTATATACATTTTTATTTTTTTAAGAAAATGACCAATCGTTTCACTAGATAAGACCCTTATTCTTTGGCTGGGATCATGTAGAGCCCTTTGAAGCTGCATTCAAACTACAATTTAAATTTCAACCCGTTGGCTCTCATTAACGTCCACTATATGGAGTAAAATCCTGAAATGTTCGCCTCAAAAACCTTGATTTCTTTTCGACTGAGAAAAAAAATACATGGCTAGAGTGTTCATCTCTTGTAACTGTACATTTTTGTCAAAAGTACTATTGATTTCAACTTCCAAAACGCCTTTTTTAGGTGGGTCACAATGACTTTAGCATTTTTAAGCTAACACTGTCAACGTCTAGGTTACGAAGGTAACCCTTAGCCGCTTTTCCACTATCGGGCCGAACCGTTCTTAGAACGGTCGGGTACAGTTCCAGTTGTGTTTCCACCTGAGCCTGGTACGGCACGGAACGATTACAAACCGTTCTCGGCCCGGAATTCTCGGCACGGTTAGACAACCGTGCTGAACCGGGCTGATAAAATGCGTTTGCATGGCGTCGCCACTCTGTTGCCTGGCTACCAGTTTCTCTATGGCTAAGCGGGTGCGCAGTAAACAGATACGGTAAATATAAATACAAATGGCTGAGACACTTTGGTCTGTGGATGAAACATTTGCTGTAATATTGGTATTTGGGCAGAAAGAAACAACAACAGCTGGAGGGTGCAAAGAGAAACGAAAAAGTTTTTTTTTAATTATAGTGCAGTGTCTTGCAGAGAAGGGCATTAAGAAAAGTTCAAAACAGTGCCGGGAAAAAATAAAAAAACTCAGACATACATATCGCGTCCAAAAGGACAATAAAAGCGGGGCTGCCTACTCTTGCATTACCAAGGCAACGACTGACGCATTTGTATTTACATTCCAAATCGTTCCGTTATCTGCACCGCAGTGGAAAATCAAACCGTATCCGTGCCGACTGGCCCGAATTGGCACGGAACAGAACGGTTACGCATTGAGAACGGTTCGGCCCGATAGTGGAAAAGCGGCTCTTGTTCCCTGAAGGAGGGAACGGAGACGTTACATATGGGAACTCGCTTGAGAGTCCAATCATCTCTGAGCCTTATTCAAAAGGCCAATGAAAATTGGCGAGTGGCATTTGCATGCCAAGCCATGCCCCGTACATGCGGGTATATAAGATGGCGGCATGCAGCCAGTCATTCAGGCTTTTGCTGAGGAGCCGGATCGAGCCGGGTCAGCGCGACGCCAGGGTCGTGGCAGGGGATGTAACGTCTCCATTCCCTCCTTCAGGGAACGAGGGTTACCTTCGTAACCTAGACGTTCCCCTTCAGTCGTTTCACTATGATGTTACATATGGGAACAGACCCTATGGAACAGGCCACGACCCTGACGCCGCGTTACGCACAACCCCCACGTGCTGACAGGCGGACGTGTAAGCAGATGGAAATTGTAACGTAACCTTCCCAATGCCCTGGGGGCCAGTAGAGGGGGCCCCACAGGGATGCCAGAGGTACTGAAGCATGGGTTGGGGGGGGCGGAGCACATGAGATCTTTACATGTGGAAATGAGAATAATTCAATATATCCATAAAGATAGACCCAGGCAGGATCACAGTCAGGGACTACTCCGCATCTAGGCCTGACTGCTGGGCATGGAGGACCCAGGGTTCGCCGGAGGGAACATTCTGGGAATATGGTGCACGGATCCACGTGGCAATGGCGCAGCAAGCCAACACCAGCCGTTCTCCCGCTCACCTGAAGTCTATGTTAAGACACGGGAGGAAACGGCCTCTACGCGAAGGTTGTAGAACCTAGCGAAGGTATTAGGTGTCGCCCAGCCGGCAGCTTTACAGATATCTGCTAGTGAGGTGCCATGAGCCAACGCATAGGGGCATGGCTCTCCCTGATATAAGTAAGACAGGGAGATGGCTTCCACCACCCAATGGGCCAACCTCTGTTTGGAGACAGCATTCCCGTTCTGCTGACCTCCGAAGCAGACAAAGAGCTGCACGGTGCGTCTGAAGTGCCGAGTACGGTCTACATATATGCGCAGAGCACGAACAGGGCATAACAGCGCAGAAGCTGGGTCTGCCTCCTCCGGGGTCAGAGCTTACAGGTTCACCACCTGATCGCGGAAGGGCGTGGTGGGATCCTTGGGCACATAACCAGGCCGGGGTCTCAGGATGGCGTGAGAATCTCCCGGCCCAAACTCAAGGCATGTTTCGCTGACAGAGAAGGCTTGTAGGTCCCCTACCCTCTTGATGGAGGCCAGGGCAGTCAGGAGCGCTGTCTTAAGAGACAGGAATTTCAGCTCAACTGACGCAAGTGGCTCGAATGGGGCTTCCCGTAGGCCACGGAGGGCGACGGAGAGATCCCAAGAGGGTATGAGGTGCGGTCTGGGAGGATTAATCCTTCTCGCACCTCGCAGGAACCTCACAATGAGTTGGTGCTTACCAAGGGATGTTCCATCCACTGCATCGTGATACGCTGCAATGGCAGCAACGTACACTTTGAGAGTCAAAGGGGACAGCCTGCGCTCCAACTTCTCTTGCAGGAAGGAAAGCACTACTGCAATCATGCATCTCTGTGGGTCCTCTCCCCGAGAGGAACACCAGTCAACGAACAGACCCCACCTCAGTGCGTAAGCCTGCCTTGTAGAGGGGGCTCGGGACTGAGTGATGGTATTTACCACGGCCTGGGGAAGACCAGCGAGGTCTGACGCATTCCGTCCAACAGCCAGATGTGCAGGATCCACAGATCGGGGCGCGGGTGCCAAATTGTGCCCATCCCCTGAGAAAGAAGGTCCTTCCTCAAGGGGATCTTCCAGGGAGGGGCTGCCGTGAGGGAAATGAGTTCTGGGAACCAGGTCCGGGTGGGCCAGTGTGGCGCAACCAATAAGACCTTCTCCTTGTCCTCCCTGATCTTGCACAGGGTCTGTGCAAGGAGGCTCACTGGGAGAAAGGCGTACTGTACTTGGGCCCCGGAGGCCAGCTGTGTGCCAGCGCGTCTCTGCCAAGGGAAGCCTCGGTCAGGGAGAAAAAGAGCTGGCAGTGGGAGGATTCGGGGGAGGCGAACAGATCTATCTGTGCCTCGCCGAAATGACTCCAAATCAGCTGGACTGTCTCGGGGTGGAGTCGCCATTCTCCAGGGTGGGTGGACTGCTGTGAGAGCTGATCAGCTGCATGGTTGAGTTCCCCTGGTATGTGAATGGCACGTAGCGATTTCAGCCACGTTTGACTCCAGAGGAGCAGACGGCGGGCGAGTTGTGACATGCGAGGGGAGCAGAGACCGCCCTGGCGATTGATATACGGAGCCAAAGGAGACGCTCAGCCCGGCTGGCGGGAAAGCGTAGTGCTCTGGCAGCTCCACGGGACTGCGCTGAGGCACAGAAGGTCGCAGGGCTGGGATAATACATTTACAGTAAAAAGCTAAATTCAGTGCTGCATCAATGCAGGGCACAGCAGTAGTTCACTGGCGTTTAAACCATTTACATGGAAGGCATTTAACAGACACTCCTATACAGAGAGCAAATTACAAAAAGTGCTTTGGTTTCACAAAAGAGCTCATTGTGATCAACAGATGGCAAGCATGCAACTCATCATCATCCGTTCCCGTAGGAAAGGAGTGCTTCCTGAACAAATGCAAACAAGTGTGAACTAGTACAAAAGATACCTACAGAAATATTCAGTATACAATAAAACAAGGATTTTCATTTGGGGGTCCACAGCGGCATATTTACCAGGATTGCATCTAGTTCAAGTTTTTCTTATCTCTGTCGTTTATAAGCGCTTTCAGTAGCTGTGGTCTACTAAAAGCCTCAAAGGTATCAGGGCTAAAGTGGAGAGAACAGAGACGCGTGTCTTTAGGAAGTTTTATTTGTCCACAGGCATCTTCCCATTCTTTACTCCTCTTCTTATCGCTACGAAAGCAGTAAAGTGACTTCTCATGTCGCCCTTCGATTGAAAATGACAGCCAAAAAGCTGTACAATGGCTTTGTTTCAGTATTTTATTGTCAGAGTGGCTTATTTCGTGTTGTGTTGTGGTAAAATTAGAAACAGTAGTGCCAGTATCGAAATAATTGAATAATTGAATAATTGATTTTTTTAAAATAACATAAATCTTTCATGGGTTTTCTACTACATATTTCAGTAAAATACACAATTTACTTTATATTAAGCCATTCAATTATATAAAGTATTAATACCCATGGTATTTCTTAAATTTTTTCTTAAGAACATTTTTGCAAACCTAGCCCTTTTTTTAAAGAATACAGCAAGAAAGAAATACAATATATAGAAGTAAGAACAGTATGAACTAAAAGAAGCTAAAACAAGACTGTCAGCACAAGACTGCTGTCAATACAAGCAATTGAGCATCGAGACTGGAATCTCACATCTGAACTGCAGCAGACTTTACTTTGCATATTTTAAATAAATATGGTACATAAATGCAGCACATAAGATAAATGTCAGACAATAAGTTATGAAATACAGCAGAACTACAACCATGTTATTTATATCACCAGCCATATTTCTATGTTGTTCAGTTCTGGTGAGGATGTCCAGCGGGCCAGCGTGATCATCAACCTGCCAATCCTGGTGCGTCAAAACCCAGCAGAGACCTTTCGCAGGGTGGTGCCAAAAGTCAGGGTAGGTCAAACGTATTTCATTTATTGCTTTTTGTTGTTAAGACCCTTCTATGACTTCTTAGTGTGTGCTGTTTGTGAACAAACATACAGAGCTCCTTCTTCTACCTCAACAGGAAGTGCTCCATGTAGCTGGGGCAGATATGCAGCTCGCCGCAGCAGGATCTTTCCTGACGGTCCTCCAAGATGACATTGTCCTGATCCAGACACACACCCACTCAATCTTGCAGATAGTTCTCCTGAATCTCGACCACAGGGACACAGGTTGACATTTTTTGAGAAAGCTTGTAAAGCACCTGTAGAATGTATATACAAGAAATTTGATGATATTTTATTTTTCAACATCTTACTTGAATGCATGATTCCTTGTTATTTGCAGTCTTGTGAGTGGAATACAATTTAACAAACACTACTGTTCAAAAATATGGGGTCAATATGGTCCTTTTTTAGTTTTATTCAGAAAGGATGCATTAATTTGATTAAATTTTACTGTAAAAATGTTTAAAATGTTACATAAGATCTCTATTTTAAATAAATGAAATTTTGAAATATTTTAAAATAGAAAAGAGTTATTTTAAATTGTAATAATATTTCACAATACTACTGCTTTACTTTGCAACCTCCTTCAAAAACATTGTTTAAAATTGTTTTCAATTTTACAGACCCAAAGCTTTTGAACAGTAATGTGTGCACAGAGTGAGATATGCATATTATTGCATTTCAAAGACACAATCAGCTAATATATCTTTATTTTTAACAGTGGTCAGCAATGCTTGGTTGGAGACATTGCTGTCAGCAATTGATGCTTTACCAAAGGAAACCATCAGGCAAGAGGTAATAACAGCTGCATTTCTCCTGTCTGTCATTTCTAAACCCATGGGATATACCATAGAAATTAGCAATCAGCAAGAATTAAAATTCAATTTGCTTTGATTGATTGTTTGCACAGATACTGAGTCCTCTATTATCGAAACATCAGCTCTCCCAGTCTGTCCCGGCACGTCTGGCCAGCTGTCGCATCTTAGGAAAAGTTGTTGGCAAGTTTGAGTCATCAATGTAAGTTATACAGTGAAAACACCACTTGACCAATCAACTAAGAGAACATGAATAACCTATTATTTAATATTACTAACATAGAATAATTTTATTTTTAAAGTAATGATGTTTAAGCTTATTTGCTAACTTCAAATGTCTACCATGACTTTTCTCTGCAGAGTGAAAAAAGACCTTTTGCCACTGATCAGGTCGTTATGCCAGGACGTAGAGTACGAGGTGCGCGCCTGCATGTGCCGCCAGCTGGAGAACATCACCAGGGGAATCGGGTAAAAAGATATAAAGCAGAGAGACGTTAAAAAGAACATTCTGTTATTTGAATATCTCATGCTGCCAGCATTAAGTCTAAATGACTTTTTCCTATATGGAAGAGTACTGAACTCGATTCACAGACATTAGATGTGTAGTATATGTATAGTGTATATTATTTTTTTTTTAGTTTTTGTATTAAATTTTCAATTAACAACTGAGTATTTGTTTTTGCCACTTCTTTTGAATGTGAGACATTTTTTCTCACATATTTAAAACTAAGGGATGGAAGTTTTGTATAATGTGGCAGACTGATGCTTAAGCACTTTGGGATGTTCTGTTAGAAATAACTTTTCCGGTGAACATTTATGTGTCATCAGTATGGATCGTAAGACTAGTTTGTCTATATTTGCTTTGTCCCAGGCTGGATCACACTAAAGTTGAAGTGCTCCCTGAACTGGTTGAGCTGGCCCAAGATGAAGCCAGTACTGTGAGACTGGCAGCTTTCGACACCATCATCAACCTCTTAGAAATGTTTGATAGTGGTAAGCCATTCACAGTGTTTATTAATTTTGAGTCTTATATTAGTTATTAGAACAGAAATGACAACCATTAATTAACAAAAAGTTAAGTTAATTTTAATGCATTTTAACCACTTTTTTCATGCACTGTTTTTTTCTCTTCCAAGACTAATAGACAGAAAACATCCAAAATACACATTTAAGTGTCTTTTTCATTAAGGTTGTCTGGCTGTTGACAGTATTATCTGATTTATGCAGTGATAAAGACATTCAAAATCTCCTCTGTAAAAACATTTAACATGTGTTATATATTTCTGTTCTGGAATTGTATGCAAATTAACACGTATTTAATTAGATAAGGCCTCATTTGCATATTTAAACAACATTTCAGATACCTTGTAAAACCAAACAATTGTCTAAAAAAGAGATAGTTCACCTAAAAATGAAAATTCTGTCATTAATTACTCACTTATGTCATACCAACCCACGAGACTTAAAAATATAGGGTTGGTATGGTCCTTGATGTCACATAAGATTTCTATTTAAAACAATTTTTATTTTATTTTCAATTGTAATAATATTTTACAATACTGCTTTACATTACAACCTTGGAGAAGCTTCTTTCAAAAACACTGCTTAAAATGTCTCATTTCAGATCACTTGTAAAAACAAAACAGTTGTCTTAAAGGGATAGTTCACCTAAAAATGAACATTGTCATTAATTACTCACTTATGTCATTCCAAAGCTGTGAGAGCCATTTTATTCATTTTCAGAACACAAATTAAGACATTTTTGATGAAATCCAAGAGCTTTCTGACCCTCCATAGACAGCAACGCAACGGACATGTTCAAGGCACAGTAAGGTAGTGAAGACATTGTTAAATAGTCCATGTGACATCAGTGGTTCAACCTTAATTTTATGAAGCTACGAAAATACTATTTTGTGCAAAGGAAACAAAAATAATGACTTTATTAAATGATCTCTGATTAATGATGTCCTTACTTACTTTTTGGGTCTTGAACGTGTCAGTTGTATTGCTGCCTATGGAGGGTCAGAAAGCTCATTTAAAATATCTTAATCTTAATCCTAATCTTAATCTTACGGGTTTGGAACGACATGAGGGTGAGTAATTAATGACAGAATTTTAATTTTTGGGTGAACTATTCCCTTAATGTACACTGTGATTAATCAGCTGGGGAAGTATGCTGATATCTATAAGTTAAAATGTTTAGCCTTTTTAGCTGTAGTGTCTTGTTTATTAGCTTTTCTGCTGTGGAAGTCAGACAATCTGAAATGCAGTTAAATAACAGAGAAACAGAGATGTGTCAGAGAGGTGTGAAAACATTTGCGCTTCCTATTGTTCCACAGAGATGTGTTTGAAACGCATGCTGTGTACCTGCTCATATCATCAGATGCAGCTTCTTGTTATTTCCACACATTAAGCTCATGCTGGGACATCAGATTTAGATACTGGCATGTGGCTCCTTTATGAAAAGTTGTTGAAACTTGTCTCACACTCTCACTGTCATCCTCTCACCCTCCCCTCTTTTCTGTCACCATTTTTCATAGATGACAGGACTTGTGTCATATTTCCCTTGGTGAAGGCATTTTGTGAAAAATGCTTCAAAGGAGATGAGGCAGTGCTGGCCTCCTTGTCCTTCCAGTATGGAAAGCTTTGTCACGGACTCTCAGGTGACTGTTCGCTTCCTGTTTACGTCTTTCTGAAATGTTTTAAGATTACAAACCTTGAGTCATGATATGGATTTTTGTACCTTTAATTTGAACAGAGTCTTTTACTGACGAGCAGCACCTCTGGTTTCTGGAGTTTTATAAGAAGCTGTGCTGTCTGGGACTGCAGCATGAAAATGGGCATTGCGAGAGCCAGCCCTACCCACTGGAGCTGGAGAACAAATACGCCCTAGTGCGCAGGAACTGTGCCTACAACTTTCCTGTGAGTTTCCCTGCTTTCCATAATTGTGACCCTGGAACACAATCCAGTATTATATTTGTAGAAATAGCCAACAATACATTGTATTTTTACATTTCTTACCATAAATATATCAAAACTTCATATGGACAACTTTAATTTTTATTTTAATTTTTTTCTTGCATACTCTGATTCCAGATTTTCAAATAGTTGTATCTCAGCCAAATATTGTCCTATCCTAACAAACCATACATCAATGGAAAGCTTATTTAGTCAAAAAATGTACCCTTATGACTGGTTTTGTGTTCCAAGGTCCCAGTTGTTTTGGCCTGAAGTCTAAACAAAACTGCCTTGCAGTTTATTGTAAGTCTACTTTGTTGTTTAGGCATTGTTTTCAAAAAATACTTGTTTTTTGAAAAGTTTAATATTTCAGAATATTTTTATGGCACTGTTGGCTATTTTTAACGTCTGTCAGTGAAGGCAAGTCTTCTAGAATAGCTCAACAACTCATTTGAGGAAATTAGACCTCTGACTGCTCCATCATCCATGTCTGAAGTGGTCCTTTGTTGCTAGTGTGGTTATATATAGACTAGTCATTCAGAATAAGTTTGCGAACAGTCTGAGATGTAGGTGGCTGGAAGTTATGTCTAAGAAGCCATTAAAAAATGTAAAGACCAGTTCACCCAAATATGGAAATTCTGTCATCATTTACACATTGAAGCTTTCAGGCTTTTTAAAAAGGGCCCAAAAGCATGATGAAAGTTGTCTGTAAGCCACTCTTACTATGTGCTTATAGGGTCTTTGCCCTGTTGAATGTGAACCTGGACTGAGTTTTCATTAAGGCTGTCTCAATATTTTGGTGCATTGAGCTTTTCTTCTGATGAGTCGCTGAGTCCCTGCTGCTGAAAAACAGCCCCACATCATGCGGCTGCTACCAGCACACTTTACTTTTGGGATGGTACTCTGCAGATGATGAGCAGTGCCTGGTTTCCTTCCAACATGATGCTTGGAATTGATTTTCATTAGACCACATTATCTTGTTTCTTACAGTCTGGGGGTCCTTAAGGTGTTTTTTTTGCCAATTCCAAGTATGTTTTTATGTGTGTCGTCACTGAGGAGAGGATTGCATTTTGCCACACCAGCATAAACCCCAGATCGTATTGCAGTGATGTTTGTCCTTCTGTAATTTCTCCCATCTGCATATATGATCATGGAGCTCAACTAGAGTGACCATCATGTTCTTGGTCACCACTCTAGCCTATGCTTCTGTGAACCTTCAATGCAGCAGATTTTTTTCTGAACTCCTCTCCAGATGTGTGGCTTGATGCAATTCTGTCTCTTAGCTCTACAGGCAGTTTTTTATTTTATTTTACCTCAGGGTTTGGTTTTTGTGTAGTGTAGTAACATCTACAAGCAATATGAATGCTCCTAAGCTAAATTTCAACTGTCCCAGATAAGGGTATGAATACTTATGCAATGGAATCATTAAAGTTTTTTTTATTTTTAATTAATTTGCAAAGATGTTAAAAACCAGTTTTTTTCTTTGCAATTATGGTGTGTGGAGTGTAGATTGATGTGGAAAAAAGTAATTTAAAGCAGTTTAACAAAAGGCAACAACATAAATTGTGGAAAAAATGGGGTATGAATTCTTTCGCAGGGAACTGTATATAAGTTGTTATTCGCTGATACTGTTGCTTTTCAGTGGGCTGCAACTGGATCATTGAAAAGATACAACTCAAAAAAAAGGATGTAACGGTTAACTCAATTCGCAATGCAATACGATTTTTATTATAATAATTTTTATTTTTGTCTGAACTACACTACCATATTTTGTCATGCTTTTCTTACGAAGGCTGTATTGATTTGATCAAAAATATAGTAAAAACAGTAGTACTGTAAAATATTAATGAAATTTAAACAAACTTTTCTATCTGAATATATTTTTAAATGTAATTTATAACTGTAATGACAAAGAAGATGTTCATGATCAAGGACAATCATTTTAATATGCTGATTTTGATTTGGAAACATTTCTTAATTTTTATCAGTGTTGAAAACCATTGTGCTACTTAATATTTTTGTGAAAATCATGTTTTTTCAGGATTCTTTGATGACAAGAAAAAGAAAATTCAAAAGAACAGCATTTATTTGAAATATTTAGTAGCAATAGTATATATTTTAAGGTTACTTTCTTGAATAATTTATAAGCATGTCTGTGGATCTTCTCTGTATTTATTTGCAGGCCATAGTGTTATTTGCCGATCCAAACCACTTTCTGTCTGAATTATATCGTACCTTCTCAAGTCTTTGTCATGATCCTGAGATTTCAGTACGGAGGACGGCAGCTGGTGGTTTCCACGAGGTACAAACTCAGAATCTCATTTAAACATATTTTTGTCATGGTACACAATGTGACTCACATTTTGACAGGTAGAGCACAAACAATACCATCTTTTCTAATCCCTCTGCATTAGGTGGTCAAATTGCTGGGCCCAAATGTGCATTACATACACAAAGAGCTAATCACTTTGCTGCAGGATGACTCATTAGAGGTGAGACCTGAAAAAAGCTTTGTGTGTGTGTGTTTGTTTATTAAAAGAGCTTTCAGCTGTCTGTGACAGCTTCAGTCAGAACAGTCATTTTCTTGGCACACTGTGCTGTGCGAGACATCGCTACTTTCTTCACAGAAAGATTCAGTCTTTCTCAGGACCTCTACTAACTGCTAAGTTCAAATGAACAAATAGCCGCATGGCCAATTGCACTTAATGTAACCTCCTGTATTTGGATGCCCATTCGTTAGACAAGACAATAGACAAGAAATTCCCTTCTAGACTGTGTGTAGAGCAGAGAAATAAAATTATTTGGTTCTGTCTTTGTAACATATTAACAAAGATGGACTACATGTAGACCTTAAAGGTAAAGTGTGTAATTTCTGCAGCACTTAAAGAAATGAGAAAAATGGCAGGTTTTCCAAACACTTTTGCATTTGCAATCCATTTAAAAACTGTTTCAACATCAAAAAAGTTACACTAATCACCTTTAACACCAAACTACCAAAAATTCTTCACAGGCGCCAGACATACCATGCCTACGTGTGTGTGTGTGTGTGTGTAAGGCTATGTGCACAAGTATGTGAGCCTTTGCGGAGGTTGCATGCAACTGTGTAGGATGAATGAATGCATTGCACCTCCCTAGATAAGGCTAGAGTGTGGTATTGTTTATTCTGTCATGATCCTCTGAGCGCTGTTAGTCACACACTGCATTAGCATCCAATATAGTGCAAAGCTCCCCGAGCCATCAGACATAGTGATTTTCATGATTAATGATGATGGAAACCCAACATTATAGACTATCTGTTATAGTCAGTGATCTCACACCAGCTTATCTCTAATTTTAGAATCCCTTCCTGGGTTGAAATAAATGTTTCTGAAATGTCTGATGACAAAAAAGCTTTGTTGATTTGAAGGGCTTAGATTAGCATTAGCTTAATGCTTTTGAATCTGCAGGTATTGGATGCGCTGTTGAACAATCTTCAAGAGACTTTAGAGCTGGCCACTTCCAGAGGCGAGGGAGCAGGACCTGAGAGCAAGGTATCTGCTTTACTTTTGATTATTTAGTTAGCGTTGTCTTTTAGACTTTTAGTTTTAATTAGTGCTGTCAAAATCGATTAATCAAAAGGTTTGTGTTAACGTAATATATGTGTGTGTATGGCTATAAATATACATACAAATATGTATATATTTAAGTAATATATATGTATTATACACTACTAGTTTTTGAACAGTAGGATTTTTTGTTTTTTTTAAAGATGTATCTTCTGCTCACCACGCCTGCAGTAATTTTATCCAAAGTACAGCAAAAACAGTACAAATTTGAAATATTTATTGTATTTAAAAATGGATTTTAATTGAATTTAAACTGTTTTCTATTTGAATAATTTTTATGTAATTTATTCCTGTGATTTCAAAGCTAAATCTTTACCAGCATTACCCTTAGTCACATTCTAATGTTCTGATTTACTGCTCAAAAACATTTATTATTATTATTATGTTGAAAACAGCAGAGTAGAATTTTTCTGAAAATGTACTGATGTAATGATACTGAAAATGTAGCTTTGATCACTGGAATAAATTGCATCTTAAAATATATAGTAAAAAGTAAAAATATTTCACAATATTATTGCTTTTGCTGTATTTTGGATCAAGTAAATGCAAGATTGGTGAGCAGAAGAGATTTCTTTAAAAAATAGTAAAAACTTTTGACTGGTAGTGTATATTAATATTTATATTTATATATAATATACTTATATAATGATATATAATTATAATATATATGTATATGTAAATAATATAATTATATATATATATATATATATGTAAATATTTCTTAAATATATACATGTATGTGTGTTTATTTATAAATATACACAGTACACACACATATATATTATGTAAACACAAAAATTTATTTTCAATGTGATTATTTGCAATTAATTGTTTGGGCAGCACTAGTTTTGTTATTTATGCAATATTTATGGTCCTAACAGTAATAAACTAATACTAAACATTTTAAATATTATTTTGTTATTTAAAAATATTGAATACATTTATTTATATTTTAATTAATCAATTAAATTATTGGCAAAATGACAAGAACTGTCAAAAATAACATAATAAAACATAACAGTTTGTATAAGGCTTTAATGTTCTGTTTTAATGTATTTTTTAAGTAATTTAATTTTTTGTTAACAATTTAATGGTCTTGCCTGCCACTTTTGATCAATTTATTGTGTCCTTGCTGAATAAAAGTATAAAAATACTTAAAAAAAAATAAATAAAATAAAGCAAATCTTACTGACATTACTCTCATCGTCTTACAGCAGGTGAATATACCGGACTTGGTGCCTGCTTTGGTAGCAGCAGAGCAGAAAGCGGCATCATCTCTGCACTGGCGGGGTCATGAGAAACTCCTCCAGTGCTACTCCTGTCTGCCCCGCGTCATCTCTGGAGACCAGATCTACTTCCGTTTCTTCCCGAGAATGTTCAGCATCATCACTACCAATGTAAACCTCTTACTTTCACACACCTTTCTGTACATTCTCTCAATTTTAAGTTTATATTCCATCTTCCTTCTGTTTACACTGTTTTAGAATGTTCTACCAGTCCAGCGGGAAGCTGTCAGGACGTTATGTGTGTTCTTGCGGTACAACCGCAAACAGGAACAGCGGCAAGAGATAATCAGCAAAATAAAGCAAGGTAAAAAACAGGATCTGCTTATGTTACCTTTTTGTGAAAGAGATTCAGTGATTCAGTTGATTATGACTGTATTTTCTTCTGAATTTAAGACCTTGCTCAAGGTAGAAGCTACTGGAACAGGCTTCGCTATCTGGACCTGTGTGAAATCACAATAGACCTCTTCTCCAAGTCGTATTTTTGCAAACATTTCCTCATTCCAGCACTTGAGTTGGTCAGTGACCCCGTAGCCAATGTCAGGTGAACAGCTCACTTTATTTTTTAACTTCTATTATTGCGTTTACTGTGATGTGGCTAATGCTTTAACATATTACTAGATATTGTTTGTTTTATTCAACCAAAAATAAACATCTCACAGGTATAAGCTCTGTTATATGTTACCCAAACTGAGATCCACCATCAAGCCAACAGAGAAACATCTACTTCAGCAGCTGGAGTTCTGTGTGCGGAAATTGTTGTGCCGCGAGAAGGACAAAGATGTTGTGGGAACTTTGCGAAAGGTGAGCCTCTCATTAATAAAATGTGGTCGCATTAGCAAAATTTTAGCAAAAAGCTCACAGAGAAGTTACTTTCAAACCAACTTAAACCAATTGCGAAGTCTGTGTAGGGAAATCTCTCACCTTCACATGGATTCCACCTGAACTGACAGGATTTTGCTCATTAAAAACAGTAAATGTGATCATACCTTTAGTCTTTTGTGAAGATTTTTAATATATTGAAACTCATTTCATTAATAGATGTAATTAAGTCCTCATATTGTTTTATTATGCTTTCGTAGACAGTTCTGGAGCTGGACAAAATGGACATTACAGAGCCGGTATGAAAGATCTGTTACTTTCACCGTTTGCATTTAGTTTAGTTAATTTTTCTATTTTTTTTCTAAACATTGTGAGCTAATTTTGTTTCACTGTTAGTGTTGAAATAACCTTTTGTGTTTGTAGTATCATAAAAGGCATGAAAGAGAGCTTTTGGATCAGAAGAAGGAGAAGGAAGAGACTCTTTTACTTGAAATGGTGAGCAATTTATAGCCTGGGTTTCCCCATCCTGCCTTGTGCAGCGCGATTTTATTTACGCTTCTAGTCTACGCTCGAATCATGACGAAGTCATAACGTGGTCTGGCGTTAGCCAGGCTAAGCAATTTATCCTTTTGTGATCATTTTATGAAGGTAGCAAGTTCATGTTTGTTACACCAAAACCTTTTTATTTGTCTATTTTAACTGTTGACTGACTCTTTACTTTCTAAATGTAACTTTTTGATGTCAAAACAAAGAAGACAAAAATATAATTGTACACATTATTGTTGTGTTTGTGGTTTTGTAAAACAGGAATTACTAGAACGACAGCAGAGTGAGGCGAAACTAGCTGGAGATAAACAGTCGGAGAAGAAACGTGAGTGATGTTCATTCATGCACCCTCTCTCTCTAACTTTGGATGTTTTACTAGCTTGCTTACATATGTAAAATTCCCAAATGTATGTGGGCGTTTACTTTAGTTTGTAATGCTTTTGTAATGCAGAACGAGAGAGCAAATCAGGCCTTTCTGGTAGTAAAGGAATGTCAGGATCGACATCAGGAGCAACATCATCCTCTTCTGCTGGTTAGCATCCTTCCTGATGTACATTCATGTTAACTGAATAATGAATAGCAAAAACATTGTATTTGTTTTACTATATACACTACAATTCAAAAGTCTGTAGTCAGTAATTAAATGAATACAGCAATGATGCATTAAATTGATCTTAAGTGACACTTTTTTTTTTTAAATAAATGCTGTTCGTTTGAACTTTTTAATTATCTTTTTTAAATTAATGTAAAATTGAAAAAATTAGCAAATGTGACCCTGAACCACAAAACCAGTCATAAGGGTCATTTTTTGAAATGTATACATCTGAAAGCTAAATAAATAAGCTTTCCATTAGTGTATAGTTTGTTAGAATAGGGCAATGTTTGGCCGAGATATAACTATTTGAAAAAAGTCAAAATATTGAGAAAATCGCTGTTATTCAATTAACATGCATATTACAAATCAAAAATTAAGTTTTGATATATTTAAGGTAAGAAAATTTACAAAATATCTCAATGGAACATGATCTTTACTTAATATCTTAACGATTTTTGGCATAAAAGAAAAATCAGTAATTTTGAATGATTTCTGAAGGACTATATGACACTGAATACTGCAGTAATGATGCTAAAAATTCAGCTATTCCATCACAGAAATAAATTACATTTGATAAAATATTAAAATAGAAAACAGTTGAGAAAAGAGTTGCTGTATTTCTAATCAAATGCAGCCTTGGTGAACTTAAGAGACTTATTTTTAACAAACATAAAAAGATACATTTTCTAAAAACATCAGTGATATTCACCTTCAATCAAAAAAAGAATTAATGAATATCAAAAATATACTATCTTTTGTTTCTTGACATTGATTTGAATGTGAAATTATTGCAATATAAAAATATATTTAAAAACTCTAATGTTTGTGGGATTAATCTTGAATAATCACAATTAATTTCAGAAGAAATGTGTGATTAATTCGTTAATTCTTTTAATTGATTGACAGTGCTAGTAAATATGTTTTAAAAAAATGTTCATGTACACTATGTTAAAAGTTTGAGGTTGGTCACATTTTTTCTGAAATTAATCGTGATTAATCCCACTTAACATTGAAGTAACATTTTTAAATATGCTTTTATACTGAATAATTAATTTCACATTCAATCTTCAAATTAATGTAGAAACAACAAAAAGACAGTATATTTGTAAGATGTTTTTTTAATGACTGAAGGTGAGTATTACTCATACCAATATTACTGATGTCTATGGTTTTTTTGTTTACTAATATTTAACCATTGACTATAGTCCTTCAACATTACAGTATAATTGAGAGCTGTCAATTTTTACATTTATTAGACTTTATTAGACTAGAAAATAACAACTTCTAACTTAAGTGAACTTAAAACAATTTTCACATAAACCTGTTATTTATCTGTGCCCTTCAGCAAGTACAGTAGGAAATATACAGAAATTAAATAAAGATATCAAACACTAAATACTAAATTAAATATAGATGAATCCTTAAAGCTTCAAAAGTTATTGATTTCCTTTTTTTTCTTTTGTTATTTGATTAACAGACATCACAGCAGCTGGGTTTTTAGGTTATTTGGCTGCTATTACTTTAAGCTGCTGAATGTGACATGGGTCTCACACGCATACTCATAGTTTAATTCACACTTTAATATGAAATAATACAGCATGCGCCACCATATTTGTGCGTGCAATTGAAGCGTGTGTGCTACAAGCACAGTATAATGGTTAACAGGACAGGTAAATTTGTTTTTACTGTGGCCTGGCAACCTTATCTGATCGCATTTGTTGTTGATCTACTAAAGCTTCCTCGTCACCCGTACCTTTTCTGCACTCATTTGACTAGCACCTGTGGAAGTGGATCGCGCATCTGAAAAGTCTCTAGTTTGATGTGATCATAATAAAGGCGTTCTGCAACTAAATAAACACACTTCTTGTCAAGAAAAAAAGGCAGAAGCAGCAGTTGTGAGTGGGGTGGCCAACCCTGGCCCTGCCCCTGCATTAAATATATTCTGATAAACTGAAAAAATTAAACGTCTGCATTAACACACTAATTTTGACAGCATTCATTTTTACAAATGACAAAAATGTAAACATTTTCTAAAGGTTTTAGAATTTGGAAGGTGTTATTTTCCTAACACTGATCTTGTTTGCAGGTAAGGAGATGAGGAGGGCCAAACTAGCTCGCAGTCGTTCTCTCAGCGGTCATCCCACGACACCCAAGATGACAAACCCAGACAAATCCTTGTATGTAACATACTCAGCTCATCGATCTTGTGTTGCTATTGCAGTGGATTGCACCAGCTGACTTCTGTCTGAATTTTAAATTTAGTCATGAATTTGCCATGACCCATCACCCATCACAGCATATTTAAACACCCTATTTTCTTTTTAGAAAAGTGAAGGATACAGGAAGTTGCCCTGGATCGGGAAAGAGCGCTATGTTACCATTAAATGGTATCTAATCAAATTTCATTATCATTTATAATGATTTCTGCTCTTTTACACAAACGTTCTGTTGTTTACCTGTACTCGTTTGTTTTATAGATGATAACCTGCGACCCCACCACTTTAATGTTGCTTCATCAATCTCCTCCACCCCATCATCCTCCTCCATGCCCGTCTTGATCCGCAGCAACACAAGCAGCTCTGTGGATCACCGGAGTAACGGGAATAAAGACACACAGTCTAGGAAGCTCTCTGTGTACGTAGTGTGATCCTGTACTTTATGATTATTCATGACATTTTAGGTGTACAATTGAAGTCAAAAGTTTACATACACCTTGCAGAATCTGCAAAATGTTAATTATTTTACCAAAATAAAAGGGATTATACAAAATGCATGCTGAATTTATAAAAATGACTCTGTTTACATACACTTGATTCTTAATACTGTGTTGTTACCAGAATTATCTACAGCTGTGTTTCTTTTTTTTTTTGTTTAGTGATAGTTGTTCATGAGTCTCTTGTTTGTTCTGAACAGTTAAACTGCCCGCTGTTCTTCAGAAAAATCCTTCAGGTCCCACAAAGTCTTTGCCTTTTTAGCATTTTTGTGTATTTGAACCCTTTCCAACAATGACTGTATTCATTTTGAGATCCATCTTTTTACACTCATATGCAACTTACAGTAGGTTCACACCAGGGGTGAAAACTTTTGAACAGAAAAAGGGTTGTGTAAATTTTTCAAAGATATTTCACCTAAACATATATATTTTTATTTAGTACTGCCCTTCAGAAGCTACAGAAGATTTGATTGACTTACATGTTACCCAGAAGAAAAAATAAGTAAAATTTACCCTGACCTTCAAATTCAAAAAGTTTTCACCCCCAGCTCTTAATGCATCATTTTTCATTCTGGAGCATCAGTGAGCGTTTGAACCTTCTGTAATAGTTGTCATACAGTCATTATTAGAAATGGTTCAAATACACAAACATGCTAAAAAAAATAAATGAATTTGCAGGCCTGATAAAGTAATAACACAGTATTAAGAAAGAGGTCTCTTTTATAAATTAAACTATTATTGTCTCTTGTAGACTATATGGAAATGTCTTTTATGTGAAATATCATATTCGGCTCAGTACTAAAAAAAAAAATAACATGCATTTTGTATGATCCCTCTTATTTTAGTAAAATAATTAATGTAAACTTTTGACTTCAACTGTAAGTCTTTCTTGATTATAATCTGGAATGATTCCACCAGACTAATATTGACATCTGTGATGTTTTTCTATTCGTGTCTGACAGACAGCGGAAGTCAAATTCGTTTGGAATGCAGTCTGGGAGAGAGTGATTACCACTTTGCCTTCTGACTTAAAGCCCCTTTCTACAAGACTTTTCATTCTGCGGCAGCAGTGTCCCTCCATTTTGATGTGTCCATTTTCTTCTACACCAGAAACAGCTTAAGATATGCTGGGGCATCAATTAAGGTCTGCATCGATCCATCTCTGCCTTATTTCACACGAAAACTCGCACCATACGTCATAAAATGAAAACGAGAGTTGAGGAGTAATTGAATGTATTTAATTTACTGCCTCATTATTTTGTTTCTTGTATTATAGCATGCTCTGCAAATTCTCTGTTTTATATTTTTGAAGTGGCTAAGAGAAAAAGAAGCACTATGTATTTTTATGATTGAAGAGTTTTGGAACTCTCCATCCCATCCCACCAATGAGATTGTGCCTGGTGCTGCCCAGCACCTGATCGATTAACGCCAACATCTTAGTACCCAATGAATAAAATTCATGTTGAATATGACGTGCTTTAATGAGTTGCATTTGAACAGCCTGTTAAAGTGCTGATACGAATACTATGCTGATACTGAGAAATCTCCAGAAGCACAAAAAACAAGTTACTTGTCACATGTAACATTATACTGTGTGGGTAACACTCCATCACGCCATCAATAAATCTCCTAAATCAACCATTTCAGAAAACACTATACATTTACAGTTGTTTCCTTATCAGACATTGTATTGTTATTATATTATACTGATATTTTTGTTTTAAAACATTAAAAACACTACATTACAGAAATAAATGTTACATTCTAAATTGGTTATTCAAGCAAAACAACAGGTTAATCTACGATTAGGAACAAGACTGTAGTTTCTCTATACATAATTAGTTCTTAGTTGGGTCAACCACTCGTCCTACGTAGAGGATGAATTTTGTGGCCTCATGGTAGACAACAAAAATGAAGGGTCTGTTGAATGTGAGCCTGGGAGGAAGAGGGGTCATAAAGACATTGCTGGAGGCATCGGCCACTGAGCCTCCGGTCTCGTCCACCTCCACATTGACCTTCTGTAACACCTGGAATCAAGAGGCATTGGTCAATCCATGCTGGTATATCAGATCTTTTTTTCTTCTAAAATATTGTTAATCTTCATCGCTCAAAACTTGAAGGAATATCAGCTGTAGGTATACCACTGTTCTACTAACATGTTTGAGAAAATATCCAAGGCATTTTAACAAAAACCTAAATCTTGTGGAAAACACAGTGATCAAAATTAGAGAACCATAACCACTGTAGCATAAAAGAAGATTACAACTACAATTTTAGAGGGTTACAGCTGTCAGAAATTAGTAGGAAGTTTAAAGACCCCTGCTTTAAATGACTTCAGAACATCTGCGGCCGCAGGACATCACTAGTTTCTCACACTGTGCTGGTGTGATCTTAGTCCACTCTTCTTCCATAGTTTGGTAACTGTAGTGGGTTTCTTAGCCATAACTTTGTCTCCAAGTATTTCCCAGAGAATCAGGTTTCATTATCTCAATGCTTTTAGCTTCGAGGAACCTGTTTTTAAGTGTAATGGAAGCATTGTCTTGCATAAAAATTGCAGGCGGATTGGGAGATGCTTGCAGGAAAGGAAGGAGGTTCTGATAAACAAGTGCATTCACCCTGCCATGTAGCTGTATAAGAGACCCAACATCCCCCAAACCAAGATAATTCCTCCTCCACTTTTGACTGACTTCTTTACGCACTTTGGGTTTAGTCGTTCCTCAGTTTGACACAAACAAAATGTTTCCAATCGGACCCAAATAAATTAAACTTGCTCTCATCACTAAAGTGAACTTTGGACCAGTTCTCCTCTCTCCACACAACATGTTTCTCAGCAAACGTCAGCCTGGCCTTTTGATTATTTTTTGCTAATGAGAGGCTTTGGTCACTAGAATGAGCTTTCAGTCCGACTTCTCTTAAACATGGAGCGACAGATCCAGACTTGTTCAGCACTGAACTGGCAAGCAATTCCAGCTGCAGTGTTGAACCCATTCCCCATTGAGAGTCTCTGCATTATCCTGTCTTCTAATGCATTTGTCTGAAGTAGATGACCAGTCTTTTTGGGGGACTTGAATGAATTTGTGTCATTGTAAAACTGCAATATTCAAGAAATCACAGATTTGGAATGACCAACTTCTCTTGCAGTGGCTGAAAGGGTCATCCCTTTGGCCTTCATCTGGACAACCTTCTGTCGCAGGGTTTCAGTTTCCTTAGAGCGGCCCGCTATCTTACAACCTCAGTGAATAATGCAGGAATGCTGCCAGTTAAATAGGGTTTTTCATATAATTAAGTAAACTAGCACCAGGTGCCAGATTAACACCAATAACTTGGGGATATCTACAGTGGGGCAAATAAGTATTTGATACACTGCCGATTTTTCAAGTTTTCCCACTTACAAAGAATGGAGAGATCTGTCATTTTTATCGTAGGTACACCTCAACTTTGAGACACAGAATCTAAAAAAAAAAAAATCCAGAAAATCACACTGTATGATTTTTAAATAATTAATTTCCATTTTATTGCGTAAAATAAGTATTTGATCACCTACCAACCAGCAAGAATTCTGGCTCTCACAGACCTGTTAGTCTGTCTTTAAGAAGCCCTCCTATCCTCCACTCATTACCTGTATTAATTGCACCTGTTTGAACTCGTTACCTGTATAAAAGACACCTGTCCACACACTCAGTCAATCAGACTACAAACCTCTACACTATGGGCAAGACCAAAGAGCGGTCTAAGGACACTAGGGACAAAATTGTAGACTTGCACAAGGCTGGGACAGGCTACAGGACAATAGGCAAACAGCTTGGTGAGAAGGCAACAACTGTAGGCGCAATTATTAGAAAATGGAAGAAATTCAAGATGACTGTCAATCTCCCTCGGACTGGGGCTCCATGCAAGATCTCACCCTGTGGAGTATCAGTGATCCTGAGAAAGGATCAGCCTAGAACTACACGGGAGGACCTGGTCAATGACCTGAAGAGAGCTGGGACCACAGTCTCAACGGTTACCATTAGTAACACTACATCGTCATGGATTAAAATCCTGCAACGCGCACAAGGTCCCCCTGCTCAAGCCAGCACATGTCCAGGCCAGTCTGAAGTTTGCCAAAGACCATCTGGATGATCCAGAGGAGGCATGGGAGAAGGTCATGTGGTCAGATGAGACCCAAATAGAACTTTTTGGTATAAATTCCACTCACCGTGTTTGGAGGAAGAAGAAGGATGAGTACAATCCCAAGAACACCATCCCAACCGTAAAGCATGGGGGTGAAAACATCATGCTTTGGGGGTGCTTTTCTGCAAAGGGAACAGGACGACTGCACTGTATTGAAGGGAGGGTGGATGGGGCCATGTATTGTGAGATTTTGGGCAACAACCTCCTTCCCTCAGTAAGAGCATTGTCATGCTGGGTTTTCCAGCATGACAATGACTGCAATCACACAGCCAGGGGCAACTAAGGAATGACTCCGTAAGAAGCATTTCAAGGTCCTGGAGTGGCCTGGCCAGTCTCCAGACCTGAACCCAATAGAAAATCTATGGAGGGAGCTAAAACTCCATGTTGAAAAATCCCTGCAGCAGTGTGTGCAAACCTGGTCAAGAACTACAGGAAACATCTGACCTCTGTAGTTATAAACAAAGGATTCTGTACCAAATATTAAGTTCTATTTTACTATTGTATCAAATACTTATTTTTATGGAATAAAATGGAAATTAATTATTTAAAAATCATGCAATGTGATTTTCTGGATTTTTGTTCAGATTCTGTCTCTCACAGTTGAGGTGTACCTATGATGAAAATTACATATCTCTCCATTCCAAGTGGGAAAACTTGAAAAATCAGCAGTGTTATCAAATACTTATTTGCCCCACTGTATAAATGCTCTCTCATTTTGATCAGCAATATCCCAGCTAAGTTTTTTTCTACTGTGCTTCACAATATGAATACTAGCTAATACTAGCTGAAATAACGGTGCATGTAACTGGTAGACATGGAAACTGTTAAAGAATTTCATGTATTGTTGGAAAGATCTCACACCTCTGACAGTTTCAGGCCTCCATCGCTGCTGATTCCAGAAAGATCTGCTGTACTCCCAAAGATCTCTTTAATGCCCAGACTGGGCAGACTCATACTTAATGAGTTGGACTGCTTCAGTGAAAATCTGGGCATCTGAATCTCCAGCTTCCTGAGGACAAAGACAAAACCGATCTTTAGAGATCAACAAAAATGTGTCTTGAAAATCGCACGTTTCTACGGGGTAACTATCAACTGTTTTCAAGTATGTCATATGATTGCTCACTTTGGCTGCTCAGCGTGAGTTTGATGGAGATTTGAGTCATTTAAACCACATTGATTTGTGAAAATGTGAGAGACTGATTACATGACTCACGTCTTTTTCAGCTTTGCAACCCATCCGCGAAATACTTCACCAGTCATGGCTTCATCAACATAGGTGTAGTCCACATCTTCATCTGGAAGAAGGATGAGCATGGCAATGCCCTCCTCACAAGGCAGTTTCAGAATGCCAACCTTTAATGCGGAGTCATAGGCCAGGTAGTATTTGCCCGAACGAAGCATCATGGGCACTTGTACAATTTTATACTTGTTCACATAGAAACGCTCCTCTTGGGTGAAGGTGACGTTAAAGGGTTGCAGCCACTGACCTGTTAAAGATCAAGATAATATCTTTTCACACTCACTTTTTTAAAACCTAACTTTTAAACTGATTCTGAAAATGTGATATTAGCATATTTTAGAAAACAAACTACTACTTGAAAGCTACTACTTGAAATATTAAGCTAAAATGATAATTATAACATCTTTCACTTGTTTTCTCCTCACCTGTGAAAAAAGCCGCGCTGATTAACATTGCAATGCTGTTTGGATCTACGTTCTCCACCACATCTTTGACTTTGTCCCCTGTTCGGCCTCGTACGTAATCATCGATACTCCCTTTGGCCTGCTGTCCACTTGCATAATTCACATTTTGAACATCTGCACTATAAAACTGCTTAACCTGGTTGGTGAAGCTGTCATCTGCTTTGACATCCTGCTTCATGAAGAGGCCAGTGGCCTGGATTTGAGCTGTGCCCTCCCTCAGCTCCTTCATTACAGTCTGAATCCGTTCTGGCTCTCCATCTTTCTCCATGAAGGCCACACCTATACCCTGTAGCAGCTCGGTGCGAGTAGCCCCACCAGCCCCGGCTGCTAACGTGGCTAAGGCCAAGGTAGCCCCGAGGGTCGAAACGGCTACGTTGTCATCATTTGAGCTTGCAATCTTGCTGTAGAGCCGGGTAGCAAAGTCGGCATTCCTTTTGGCAAGTTCTTCAACATCTGTGGTTTGCCCAAGAACGGACACAGCAAAGAGAGATGCTCTGACTAAGAGGGAGAAGATGCTGGACTTCATGATGCTCTGGTGAAAACATTTACAGGTGTATTTAGCGTCATGCAACAGAAATAGCTGCATCATCTCATATCATTAACCCTGTAAAGCTTGACATATCAAATAGTAGGCAGGAAAATCTAATAGCTGAAATTGTAACAGTTTATTGAACCTTTAGACAAAATATAAAAGCAAATTTGTTTTATATACTGCATCATGTTTAATGGCTCGTAAAGGTTTTGGGAATATGGAGATCATACTCAAAAATGAAAAGATCAATTTAGAAGAAACAAAAGCATTTTGGTGCAGATTTATGTGGTCAAACGTAAGATCAAATTTTGATAAGCTTGTAATGTAACTCAATTAAACTTCTATAACATATGCTGACTGCTTACATAAACTGCATATAAACGTTTTATATTTACTCTATATCTTCCAGTCTAAGCAAGATATTTAAATGTTTGGTTTTAATTTTTGGGGACAAAACATGCAATACAATGATTAAAAGATTTACAGGATTTACAATTGATTTGTTTACTTAATGTTATGTCTTTCTATATGGCGTTTTCATAGTAAAAATCTCAAATACTAAGATTTTTTTACAGTTTTCAAAACCTAATGGCAGCTGTAGCTTACATACAATGCAGAACGTTATGTAATGTCTGTAACGTATAAGAGTAATTCGCATCACCGCAAGAAATAACAGCTGAACAAAACAGCGTCGATCGAATTAGGATATAAAGGATGTGAATATCCGTAATATAATTCGTGAATGGCAGGCAGGCATGATGTTGACAATGCTACTTAAAATTTTCTTTCGTATATACAGACAGACTGCGCTAACATGACGTTACATACAGAGACACTGTTTTTAAACATAATAAAATGTTAAATAATTTAACACATTGTTCATATTCATGTATTTTAGATTCTACAGAGATGCACGGAGAATTACGTAAAATATAGCAAAATATAGCGGAGGCCAAACTACTTACAATTTCTGATTCGACGTCACTGTCTAATGTCCTTGTTAAACGACTACAGACAGGGATGTTTCAAAACCATTCACTGCAAACACATTAAATCGACTAAACTAACAGTTCACATGATGTCGCCATCAATAACAAACAGTACGTACGGAGATTACGTAACATCCGCCCTTTGCGCATTCTCGATCAGGTACGCAGTTTACGTATGTCCTGCAGTCATCGCTCATACGGCATATAAACAAACGCTGATGCTTGTACTTTTATTTTGCATACCTTATTTCCGTATTTTTTATTTTTGCTTTGTGTTATTTTTTGACAACGGAGTGGTTACGAAAAATTTAAATAATAATAATAAACAATTATAGGCCTATAGTGATAATAACGAATAATATGATTCATATGTCACTAGTTTATAATCAGTTCTGATTTTTTTAACTCAAAAACTTAATGAACATTAAAATCTGTAGATGGTGTAAATTAAAATCCTAAAAAGTTTGAATAAAATGTTCGCGTAATCACAACGGGCTGTGATTAGCCAATATTATTTTCCTGACCAGCGGTGAGACAAAACTGTTGAGAAAAGTAACATGAACCACGTGACGACGTCGCCAGTACCATACATACTACTTTAGCAAGCAGAAGGATTGAGTAGTCAATTTGTTAATCCAAGGTGAAGAAGACGCTGTTAATCGGATGCGTGTCTTGGTGACTGGCTGCAAGATAAGTGCAGAACAATCTCTTTAGTTCAGGGGATGTGGTTTGGAGCAGTACTTGTTTGTGCCTGAAAGTTAAGCATCCTTTGGCTTACCTTGAAGGGCTTATCAAACATAACAAGAGCAAACGAAATGCAATCAATTTGAATCTTTTTTTCTTTAGCCAAATGTAGGCTATTCACTTCTGAAATGTAATGAAAAATTAGGTGTTTTAATACATGATGAATACAGCATAAAAATATAATTTAATGGCAAAGCTTAGGTCAAGGTTTGGTCAGTTACCCGGGGCCCGTTTCAGAAAGGAGGTTAAGTGAAAACTCTGAGTAAGTCAACCCTGAAATAAGGGAAACTCTGGGTTTTCCGTTTCAGAATGGGAGGTTTATCAAACCTGAGAAAACAAGCCTGTTTCTGAAAGAGACCTTGGTAACTTACTCTGTGAACCAAACCTGGTCAGGAGCAGGTTTTCTTTGGTAAACCCAGAGTTTCTTTCGGTCTCCTCCCCCTTTTTAAAGCATAAGTGATGTTTAAAAACCTCATTCATTTATTTATGCTTCAAAAATGCTTTTTTTAGTGAGTGTTTTGGAATGTAAAATTAGTGCATCTTACTTAAAACAATAAAAATAATCTTAATGCAAACGGAAACAAGATTATTTTTCTTACCCAATTGGCAGATAATATGCAAAATAAGAAAAATACACTTAAAAGATTAAATAAACACCTTATGTACACTGTAAAATACACTGTAAAAAAAATAAATAATAATAATTGAAATAAAGTGCAAAAACAATAATTTTACAGAGATTTTTATTAAAGGTTTTTAATAAAAAAAAAGTTATTTTACAGAATTTCCCTTGTTTTAGTTACAATTTTTTACTTTAACTTTGTGGTTTTTCTTTGACAGCTGTAGCTGCCAGTGGTTTGACTGTTTTTTTTTTTTTTTTTTTACAGTGTAAAACCCTTATTTGACAGATTTTACCTAGATCATTACGATGAAAGCACTAAATGTTCTACAGAGAAACACTGTTATTTTACAAATTATTACAATAAAAAAAAAACCTTCAATAAAGTTTCAAAGCATGCTTAAAGTGGAAAATTAACAGTTTTATTTAAAAGACAAACTACAAAGTCTGTACAAATGCCATATAAAAAGTACATTTTACATTTTTAGCTTTTTTTAAGAAATACAGCCCAATTACATTTAAAATACTGTGCTGTTGAAGAACATGGAACAGTTTCATCAGAATGTTTAATTATATTCAACTTAAGACAACTTCACTTCCAGAGAAAATATTTCCTGATAATTTACTCACCCCCATGTAATCCAAGATGTTCATGTCTTTCTTTCTTCAAGTCAAAAAAAAAAAAAGTTTTTGAGGAAAACATTCCAGGATATTTCTCCATATAGTGGACTACAATGAGAGCCAATGGGTTGAAGGTTCAAATTTCAGTTTCAATACAGCTTTCAAAGGGCTTTACAAGTTTCCAGTGACCCTTACTCATGGCTGGGATCATGTAGAGCCCTTTGAAGCTGCATTGCAACTGAAATTTGGACCTTCAACCTGTTGGCTCCCATCGAAATATGGAGAAAAATCCTGGAATGTTTTCCTCAAAAACCTTTTTGACAGAAAAAGAAAGACATTTTTCTTAAAAATGCATTTTGATTTAAGAATCATTAGATTTTTTTTAATTGGAAACAAGTATGCAGAGGTCTTTTTGGCGGGAGCTGTTGCCATGGTGAATCAAAGTTTCGGAGCTCCATTTATCATGTCTTTTCATAGTCGTGGTGCAAGCACTAAACTCAGAGTAAACCAACTCAGAGTGGATTGAACTAACTCAGTTCAGCTGTTCTGAAACCAAAAACTCAGTGTTTCCCATCTCAGAGTTAATCAATTCAGAGTTCAAGTTTAAACTCAGAGTTGGTTGAACCTCCTTATTGAAACAGGCCCCCGGATGCACGCGGCCATATGGGAAATAACGTTACTCAGATGTAAACAACAGCACGGTTAATGTACTACTGAATACATTGTTCTGCTAATTTATACTGTCTAAACAACATAAAAAATGTTGGGAAGCTGCTGCTAAATCATATAGAGATGGACTTAGTAAGGAGGAAAGAGTGCAATATTTTGATAAACCAAAGTTAATAGGTGGTAAAAATACGTATGAGCAGTATTAATTAAGATATTAGCCTATTATTTCACCTACCTGACAGGAAATGATAAGAATAATCGGCAAAATATGTGAGTTTCGTTCGGTTCAGTGGCATTGTTTACGTTCAGTGCTGCCAATATGGCCGACTGATGATGCGTTGTGAAAATACACAAGGCCCCAGATCCAAGTGACCAGCCTTTTTGGAGGCCCCCTTATGTCGCCCAACAAATTTTTATCAAGGAGTAAACAATCAAACAAGCTGAATTAAAATGCAAAAGAAGTTCTGAATTTTAACTTTATTTCTAATATTTGAGATTTTGTCAAATGCCTTTACGCCTTTAATTTCTCAATGTCTTTATTTCTGCATACGAGAAATGGCAAATGCTAAGACTGAGAAAACATTTTTGCTTTGAATAGTCATTAGATATAACAAAAAAGTTGCAATTGTGAGAAATAAAGTCACAATTAAAAGAATAAACACACAATGGGTTTAATATATTGCAAAACAGTTTAGGCTTTTATAAAACAGTAGTGTTGCAAAAATGCATTCAGAAGCCACTGTTAAAACTGGTAAGTTGTCTGGAAAAAATAAATCAATCCTTGTCAGATACAGAAAGTCTTTAAAGCAGTAGACTACCAGTCAAAAGTTTTTGAAGAGTCACTTCTGCTCACCAAGCCTGCATTTATTTGATCCAAAATACAGCAAAAGCAGTAATATTGTGAAATATTTGTACTATTTAGAATAACTTCTTTCTATTTGAATATATTTTAAAATGTAATTTATTCCTGGGATCAAAGCGAAATTTTAAGTATCATTACTGCAGTCTTCAGGGTCTCATGATCCTTCAGAAATCACTGTAATATGCTGATTTGCTGTTCGGCAAATCATCTAAGATCAGCATTTATCTGAAATAAAACGTTTATGTAACATTATATTGTATAATTTTTTTAATGAAAGAAATTATAGAAATTAATTCATTTTATTTAGCAAGGATGCTTTAAATTGATCAAAAATGATAATAAAGACATTTATAATGTTACAAAAGATTTCTATTTCAGATAAATGCTATTCTTCTGAACTTTATATTTATCAAAGAAACCAGAAAAAAAAATTCTACTTCTGCTGTTTTCAACATAATAATAATAATAAATGGTTTTTGAGCAGCAAGTCAGAATATTAGAATGATTTCTGAAGAATCATGTAACAGGAGTAATGATGCTAAAAATTCAGCTTTGAAATCACAGGAATACATTGGATTTTAAAACCTATTCAAATAGAAAACAGTTATTTTAAATAGTAAAAATATTTCATTTTTTTACTGTTTTTGCTGTACTTCTGATCAAATAAATGCAGGCTCGGTGAGCAGAAGAGACTTCTTTACCAGTCTTTTGACTGGTAGTGTATGTGAATGGTTTACTAGGAAACAAGTAAAGCAAGTTGAATGAAAGAGAAAAAGGCATTTTATACTTAATGGATGGTAATAGCTCTTTAGCAATGGAACAAAGGCCTTTAATTGAACCCTTTTTTAGATTAAGTGAAATGTGTTTATCATTAATGAAATATTTTAGGATGGACAAAATAATCTTCGTTACAGGGTAGAGGCACAGGGAAGCTTGTCTTCCATTACTATCTTTCTTTACAGCAACGTTAACCAGTGTTTCAAATCAATCCTGTTCCCCAGCATCTTTAAAATGCCTTTCACATTTCATTCTCTTTTTCTTTTGTATGGCACTAGGATTACATTGCAATGAAGTGCCTTTTAGCTGAGAGCTCCTTCACATTATGTGTTAATGTTTCAGTTCATTCTTCGCTTTCATTCCTCTTTGTGTGCATCAAGTATAGAGTCAAAGGCTGCAATGCAGAGCTTGATCTGCCTCTCCAAGGCTGTCATTGTTGAATGGCTGGGTCTCAAAAGTCTCAGTGTCTCTTGTACTACCGGGCCACAGGGATTTGCTTTACAGGCACGTTCTCTTGTGCTTGTTGGCTGGTGCTTGGTACGTCTATGTTAGGATCGTCATCTACCTGGTAGCATTTGCCTAGATTCTTGATGATGTTGAAGTTATAACGTGCGGTGTCCGCAATGCTGTTCTCCAGAAGCCAGCCGTCAGACTCAGAGTCAGGGTCGCCTAACCTCAGAACATTCTCCATGGCTGTCTGAAGATAACGCACTCCTGTCAGCACTGACACCTAGAGGAAGGAGAAAAGATTTTAGAAAATGAGGCATTGTGTTTTTCTTGCTTTAAGATACAGTGGTACAAAAATAAAACAACGCCAATATTATAAAGAAAAAAAACATTTAAAAGTCTATAAATAATTTTAAAGAAATCATTAACTGTATTAGACCCTGAATAAAACCGCTTGTGAATAGTCACTTATTTACCTCAGAAAAGACAACAATATAACTTAAATACATGTTAGGAATTAAAGATTTTTGCGAAGTAGGTGGTGGAATTTTCACATAGAAAACAGTAGAATTTAATTAAACGAATGTCTTGTAATCGAAAAGATGATTGATTCATATGAATACAGCGATCTGTCCTGCCACATTAAAGAGTGTGAAAAACACATTATTGCAAGAAACATTGTTTGTATTTTCTGTAAAACTGAAAAATTCTGAAGCTGAGACTTGGTTTTATATTAAAAGTACTAACAGCACAAAGCTTATTGCTATTATAGGCCTAATGAATGCAATCGAAGACGTGAAATATTATTTGCAAGCATACTGTCCCTGTGAGTATAACACATGGTATGATTTCTGCTAATAATTCCACATATAGCTATTCAAATAAATTCCGGTGGCCTGGCAACTTCTCCCGGTGCTCCCAATCCAGGCCATTTGCATGCGCAGGCTATATTCTCAAAATATTAAAACTTTAATTGCTCTGATTTAATTCTCTTAATTTTAACTTTATTCTTGAAACGTTTAAACTTTAGTTTAGAAATTTCGACTTTATTCTCGAAACATTTCATCATTATTCTCGTAATTTTGCATTTTTTCTCGTAATTTCGATTTTTTTTTTTTTTTTACTTTTATACTCTTCAATGTGTTGTGACAGATTGCTGTATTCTACAATGGTGTTTTAGTGCCACGTAAAAAAAAAAAACTCAGATTACAAGAATAAAGTCACAATATTTCAAGAATAAATTACTTTTCTTTTCTTTTTTTAACATGGCACTAAAATGCCATCATGTAATACAGCGATCGTCACAAAACTTTGAAGAGCATGAAAAACGCATTATTGTAATAGACATTTTGTTGTTGTATTTCGCTATAAAACTGATAGATAGTGAAAGCTGAGATATTTAAATATCTCCCAATCCAGGCCATTTGTATGCGCAATAGGCCGGACTATATTTTCAAAATATTATAACTCGTAATTGCTACAAATTAATTCTCGTAATTTTGACTTTATTTTCAAAATATATATATTTTTTATTTTCAAAACATTTCAACTTTTGAAGCTCTTCGACTTTATTCTCAAAATATTTCGACTTTATTCTCTAAACATTTCAACGTTCTCCGAATATTTTGACTTTATTCTTGAAATATTTTGATTTTATTGTCGTATTTTCGACTTTATTCTTGAAATGTTTTGACTTTATTCTCGAAATATTTCAACGTTATTCTCTGAATATTTTGACATTATTCTCTGAATATTTTGACTTTATTCTCGAAATATTTTAACGTTATTCTCTGAATATTTTGACGGTATTCTTGGGATATTTAGACTTTATTCTTGAAATATTTAGATTTTATTGTCGTATTTTTGACTTTTTTCTTGAAATATTTCGACTTTATTCTCAAAATATTTCAACGTTATTATCTGGATATTTTGATGTTATTCTCTGAATATTTTGACTTCATTCCCGAAATATTTAGACTTTATTCTCAAAATATTTAGACTTTATTCTTTAAATATTTAGACTTTATTTAGACTTTATTCTTTAAATATTTTGACTTTATTCTTGAAATATTTTTATTTTATTCTCGCATTTTCTATTTTATTCTTGAAATATTTTGACTTTATTCTCGGGATATTTAGACTTTATTCTTGAAATATTTTGATTTTATTGTCGTATTTTTTACTTTATTCTTGAAATATTTCGACTTTATTCTCAAAATATTTCAGCGTTATTCCCTGTATATTTTGATGTTATTCTCTGGATATTTTGATGTTATTCTCGGAATATTTTGACTTTATTCTCTAAATATTTTGACTTTATTCTTGAAATATTTAGATTTTATTGTCGTATTTTTGACTTTATTCTTGAAATATTTTGACTTTATTTTCAAAATATTTCAACATTATTCTTTGAATATTTTGATGTTATTCTCTGAATATTTTGACTTTATTCTCGAAATATTTTAACGTTATTCTCTGAATATTTTGACCGTATTCTCGGGATATTTAGACTTTATTCTTGAAATATTTAGATTTTATTGTCGTATTTTTGACTTTTTTCTTGAAATATTTTGACTTTATTCTCAAAATGTTTCAACGTTATTCTCTGGATATTTTGATGTTATTCTCTGAATATTTTGACTTTATTCTCGAAATATTTAGACTTTATTCTCAAAATATTTTGACTTTATTCTTTAAATATTTTTATTTTATTCTCGTATTTTCTACTTTATTCTTGAAATATTTTGACTTTATTCTCGGGATATTTAGACTTTATTCTTGAAATATTTTGATTTTATTGTGGTATTTTTTACTTTATTCTTGAAATATTTTGACTTCATTCTTGAAATATTTTTATTTTATTCTCGTATTTTCTACTTTATTCTTGAAATATTTTGACTTTATTCTCAGGATATTTAGACTTTATTCTTGAAATATTTTTATTTTATTGTCGTATTTTTACTTTATTCTTGAAATATTTTGACTTCATTTTCAAAATATTTCAACATTATTCTTTGAATATTTTGATGTTATTCTCAGAATATTTTGACTTTATTCTCTAAATATTTTGACTTTATTCTTGAAATATTTTGATTTTATTGTCGTATTTTTGACTTTATTCTTGAAATATTTCGACTTTATTTTCAAAATATTTCAACATTATTCTTTGAATATTTTGATGTTATTCTCTGAATATTTTGACTTTATTCTCGAAATATTTCAACGTTATTCTCTGAATATTTTGACCGTATTCTCGGGATATTTAGACTTTATTCTTGAAATATTTAGATTTTATTGTCGTATTTTTGACTTTTTTCTTGAAATATTTTGACTTTATTCTCAAAATGTTTCAACGTTATTCTCTGGATATTTTGATGTTATTCTCTGAATATTTTGACTTTATTCTCGAAATATTTAGACTTTATTCTCAAAATATTTTGACTTTATTCTTTAAATATTTTTATTTTATTCTCATATTTTCTACTTTATTCTTGAAATATTTTGACTTTATTCTCGGGATATTTAGACTTTATTCTTGAAATATTTTGATTTTATTGTCGTATTTTTTACTTTATTCTTGAAATATTTTGACTTCATTCTTGAAATATTTTTATTTTATTCTCGTATTTTCTACTTTATTCTTGAAATATTTCGACTTTATTCTCGGGATATTTAGACTTTATTCTTGAAATATTTTGATTTTATTGTCGTATTTTTACTTTATTCTTGAAATATTTCGACTTTATTCTCAAAATATTTCAGCGTTATTCCCTGTATATTTTGACGTTATTCTCTGGATATTTTGATGTTATTCTCTGAATATTTTGACTTTATTCTCTAAATATTTTGACTTTATTTTCTAAATATTTTGACTTTATTCTTGAAATATTTAGATTTTATTGTCGTATTTTTGACTTTATTCTTGAAATATTTTGACTTTATTTTCGAAATATTTCAACATTATTCTTTGAATATTTTGATGTTATTCTCTGAATATTTTGACTTTATTCTCGAAATATTTCGACTTTATTCTCATATTTTCGACTTTATTCTTGAAATATTTTGACTTTATTCTCGTAAAATTTAGACTTTATTCTCGTAATATTTAGATTTTTATTCTCGTAATTTCGATTTATTTTACGACTTTTTAAATATTACGGCTTTAATCTCGTTTTTTTTAATATGATTGGATATGACTGGTTATGTTTGGCTGTGATTGGTTAATGCGATAAATCCCGTCTCTTGTGTTTGTGCTTGTTTGTGAATTGGTCTGAATGAACAATATAATGGCAATAATGGGAACACTGATTTTAAAAAAGTAAGTAAACAACTCACAAACTTAGATATAACCACTTTGTTACAACGAAAATAAGGCTTAAAATGGCATAAAACATGATCTGTGGGAGTTTTTAGAGAGTAATCAGCTTGGTGAAATTTAAAGTAAATCTCTGTGTCTGTGACCAATATTTACCGAGCTTTGATTACTGATGATCCGAAAATTTAAAAAATAGTTATACATAAGTTCACAAATAAAACATTTTTTAAATTGTTACTGTTTTGGGTTATTATTTTGGAATAAATGTAAAATGCTTGAAAACACTAACTTGCTGAGATTCATACTTAGCTTTATGAAATGGAATATTAATTACATTGTTAATGTAAAAGTAGTGTGAGTAATGTTTATTTAACCTAGAAAAATGTGACTGAGACACGAATTTACATTTGATTTAGAAAAAGCAAAGTCATTTCTTTTAGTAATCATTCAAATATGCTCATTTGGTGCTTAATTATAATTGGTGTTCAATTATTAATAATGGTTCTTAACAAAGTTGCAAGTGGTTTTGGCTGCTTAATATTTTTATTAACATCATTATACCTTTTTTATACTATAATGAATAGTAAATTCAAAAGAACAGCATTTATTTGAAATTGACATATTTTGTACCATTATACATGTCTTCAATGTCACTTTTGATCAGTTTAATGCATCCTTGCTGAATAAAAGTGTTAATTAAAAATAAATGAATACTCCAAACTTTTGAATGGTAGTGTATCACAATTTCCACAAAAATATTAAGCAACTGTTTTCAACTTTGATAATAAGAAGAAATATTAGAGAAAGAAGAAAAGCATATTAGAATGTGACACTGAAGACTGCAGTAATGGCTGCTGAAAATTCAGCCTCACCATCACAGGAATAAATGACATTTAAATACATTAAAATGGAAAATAGTCTCAATATCACACCTCAAAAAGCCAGATGATGAGAACGATTAAGCCAATGGACTGCATTATCTGTGTGTAGTGCTCCAGCAGGGCCTGTCTGCAGCCCCTGCGGTTCAGGTTCAGCTCCTCCTTGTGGTAGTCGTAATTATAGTGTGCTGAATTGTTAGTGATTTGATGCTGAATGCAGGGCCGAGCAGAATGCAGGCCACAACAGCTGAACGGCACTCCATCGATCAGATACTTCCCCTCCACGTTACTCCGCAGCCGCCTGAAGAAGAGTAGAATGCATTAAATAACAGTATTAATAGTCATAATATACCTATATTCAAGATGTAGTCCACCCAAAATAAATATTATGCCATCATTCAATCATCGTCATGTTGTTCCAAACTTGTATGACTTTCTTTCTTCAGTGGAACATGTTAGAAAATGTCTCAGTTGTTGGTGTTGGGCGTTATTTTGGACCCCTGCTAGTCAAAATCAACTGAAACATTTTTCAAAACATCTTCTTTTGTGTTCCACAGAAGACGGAACAACATGAGGTGAGTAAATGAGTAAATAACCATGTAACATTAAATTGAAATGGACTTACTCCACCACTTCGCTATTGGTCATATCCAGGTATCGGTTACTAATCCACTGAATGTGAAACCAGTCTCGATACCCTCCATTGCCGCAGCATTGAAACTGCATCTGCAGCATGTCCATTGTGCGCTTGATGTAGCAGCGGCCTGGCATGTCCGTATCCTTATAGTAGCGCATAGCATCACGCAAGCCCAAAAACAGCGACTCCTCCAGATCATTACGCATGCTATAGCACATCAGAGCGCCAATGAGGATGCAAAACGTAAAGAAAAAGGTACATATGATGTAAGGCAGCATCAGCAGCTTCCATCGCAGAAACTTGGTAGTGTCCACGCAGTCGTAGCAGATCTTGCCCCCCAGGAAGTTGATCGCACAGGCAGTCAAGCCAACACAGATAAGCATGTTTGGCACTGACACGATCTCTTTAGACATCAGCTCCCGCCTCTTCTGGATCTCTATTTTTAAGAACAGGCCTAGGCTGAAGAGCGTGACTCCAGTTACCACAGACACCCAATTCAAAACCCATAAAACCTGGGCCAGTTTGTCTCTGTTTGTCTTCGTAAATGTCACTTTTAAGACTGCCATTGTCAACGGGAAATGTTGCTTTTACCGTCTCAGCGGTAAATTTTTACGTGCAGGTGTAAAGCTCATTTTATTTTAGGGCGATATAATGTAGTGGGTAAATGGGAGAAGACGGGGAACATGTTCCATTGGGAGGAGGGAAGTGAACTGGGAGAGAAGGCCAAGAGGGCCACATAAGCAGCTTAGGTTTAGGTATTTTTACACTCCTGGATGACGGCCTTAGCTTCATAATAGCACAGGTACTGAAATCAAGATGGAAATGTAACAGAATAAATGCACAGACAGTTCACAGTGTATGAAATGGCTATTTAATATATACATATTTGTATATTTCTATACATATACTATATATTAATATTTTGATACTTACTGACGGATTATTTGGAAGCATTTTTTAGTCCAGTAAGTATAGACATGTCAATTATTTTGTTAAAATGTACAGTATGTACCTTACTACTTATTTATTGTTTTTTTATTGTATTGGGTACAAGTATAAATTTAGGGTGTAATCAATCAAGGCGTTTAGTTTGTCAAGTATGAAGTGTGTTCCATGTACACACTCAAAAAACATTATAAATAGTGTTTTTTACATTGGATGTTAAAGAAGAACATTAGCTGTTATTCTAGGCACTTAGCACTACTATACTTTAATGTCTTTTTCAGTTGTATTCCCACAATCCCTACCACTTTACAAACATGTAACCTACCTGTTCAGATCTCACATTGTCGCATATGGGCTTGTAGTCCATCAACCTTGATTGTAGATGCTGTCATAGTCCCTTTTTTGCATATTTCAGGTAAGGGACTACAGAAGAGGTGAGGAGCGTGTTTAGAGTGAATTGTGTCCAGACTCACTGTGACCTCCACGTAATCCATTTATCCTCAGGATTTAACTGAACTTCCAAGCCATCTGGGCCAATCCCACGTGAATAACATTGGTGCTTCCACACCCCCATGATTTTAATAATAATGAAATACAGTTGAGGTCAAAAGTTTACGTACGCCTTGCAGAATCTGCTAAATGTTAATTATTTTATCAAAATAAGAGGGATTGTACAAAATGCATGTTATTTTTTATTTAGTACTGACCTGAATAAGATATTTCACATAAAAGATGTTTACAGTGAATTTATAAAAATGATCCCGTCCAAAAGTTTACATACACTTAATACTGTGTTGTTACCTGAATGATCCACAGCTGTGTTTTTTGTTTAGTGATAGTTGTTCATGAGTCCATTGTTTGTCTTGAACAGCAAACTGCTGTTCTTCAGAGAAATCGTTTAGGTCGCATAAATTCTTTGATTGTTTGTCATTTTTGTGTATTTGAACCCTTTCCAACAATGACTGTATGATTTTGAGATCCATCTTTTCACACTGAGGACAACTAAGGGACTCATATACAACCATTACAGAAGGTTCAAACGCTCACTGATGCTTCAGAAGAAAACACAACACATTAAGAGCCAGGGGGTCAAAACTTTTGGAATTTGTAGATCAGGGTAAATTTAACTTATTTTGTCTTCTGTAGCTTCTGAAGGGCAGTACTAAATGAAAATATATGATATTTAGGCAAAGTAAGAAAAATGTACACATCTTCATTCTGTTCAAAAGTTTACACCCCTCACTCTTAATGCTTTGTTTTTCCTTCTGGAGCATCAGTGAGCGTTTGAACCTTTTGAACCTGTAAGTCCCTCAGTTGTCCTCAGTGTGAAAAGATGGTTCTCTAAATCATACAGTCATTGTTGAAAAGGGTTACAATTCAGAAAAATGCTGAAAAACAAAATTTGTCAGACCTGAAGGATTTTTCTGAACAACACAACAGCAGGCAGTTTAACTGTTCAGGACAAACAAGGGACTCATGAAAACACAAAAACACAGCTGTGGATCATTCAGATAACAACACATTATTAAGAATCAAACTTTTGATCAGGTTCATTTTTATAAATTCAACTATTATTTTCTCTTGTGGACTATATGTAAACATCTTTTATGGGAAATACCTTATTCAGGTAAGTACTAAATAAATGTCAAATAATGTCTCTCTTATTTCGGTAAAATAATTAACATTCTGCAAGGTGTAAACTTTTGACCTCAACTGTATGTATTTTTTCTATTTGTGAAATAAATCCCACTGACCCAAAACGTGTATTTGGACTCCTATAAATAGGTTCAAGGACAAACTCTTTAAGATTTTTAGATATGAGAGAGAAACCTTTGGAAGAACCAAGACATCTCAAACTGATTTACTGTACAAGTTTACATACTTTCAAACTGGAATTTGTAAGTAGGCTACTGTACAAATTTGTAAACTAAACTAAATCGCAGAACGTGAAAATGATGCTTCTCTCTCTTCTCTATTTTATTTACCTGAATGTCTATGAAATGTAAAACATAAAACGTCAGAATTGTTTTTTTTTTCGTAGCCTACATGCTGAACTGAACATGGAATATTTTGTAATTTACAAAACAAATTTACATTTTGTTGTATTCGCAGCAGTTTATGCAAAGATGCTATCATTGCAGTCAAAATGTACAAAATGTTCAAAGATGCTGTGCATGCAGTGGTGACATTCCCATCGTCGTCCAATAACATGATGCAGACATAGTTCAACATTCCCCGTCATGCGCAGTAGCCAAATGCAGGCGCCGGAACGATGGCCGTCGACAATTTTCTCTTCGGCCAGTGCATCCTTTCTTTTTTAGCCTTTCTTTTCGGTTTCATCGCCGTTGTGCCGCTCTCTGAAAACAGCGATGACTTCCAAGGCAAATGCTTGCTGTTTACTGAGGGAATGTGGCAGAATGAGAACATGACGATGGGGAAACAGCGCTTCATAGTTGAAGAATGGGGACCGGAGTCATCCTGCCGCTTCATCACTTTCGTGGGCATCGTGTCTCTCATCCTCTCAGCTGTACAGGCGTGGCGGACCTTTTTCTTCCTCTGCAAAGGCCACGACGAGTAAGCAACGCCTCGTTCATTTTACACCACAATGCATATTAAAACATCCCAACGTTTCAATCTGTAAACGATTATCATACATGTGTATACATCTCTTTGCAGCTCGCTTTTCCATGCCTTCTTGAATCTGCTCCTGTGCCTGTTGGTGGTATTTGTGGTGTTTGTGGCCGGTACCATCTCCAGTGTTGGCTTCAGTTCGTGGTGTGATGCTGTCACTGAAAATGGGGCCATGCCAAGCAGGTAAACTGTTTCAATTAATTTTAAATCACGGTCAAGCAATATTACACAAGCAGAAGTGCTTCAAGGTATCTTATGCCTAGTTCTGAATAACAGTCATGCTGATATTTAGTACTACAAAGAGCAAGCACGATATTACTTTTGTTAAATTTGTATTAACAAGATGTCAATAATAGAAATTACTGTAAGTAGTTAAATGTTTAAAAAATTCTTATCTCTCATATTTCTTCTCCGCCATTGTACATTTCCAAAATGTAGTCCCTTTGAAATTGCTTGCGCTTTAAGGCAACTGTATGTTGTTTGTTGTATTTTTGCAACAAAGTCCCCTAGCAAAGTGTCCATCAGTCCGTGGTGTTTAAAGTACCTGAAAGCCATACTTAAGTACAGATATCTTACAGAAAACCACTTTGGTAGAAGTTGAAGTCACCGTTTAGAATATTACTTGAGTAAACGTCTGAAAGTATGTGATATTTATTGTACTTAAGTACAAAAAGTATTTTTTTAATCTTAAATGTAGTTAAGTAAAAGTACAAGTAAATGCTATTTTTTTTCGCAATTGCGAGTTTATATCATCCATTTCTCAGAAAAATAGTCTGAATTATAAGTTTATATTGCAATTCTGACTTTTTCTCTCACAATTGCGAGTTTATATCATCAATTTCTGAGAGAAAAAAAAGTCAGAATTCTGAGTTTATATCTCGCAATTCTGACTTTATTTGTCGCAATCCCCCAATTCGGAGAAAAAAATCAGAATTGAGTTTGTATCACAATTCTGGGGGGAAAAAAAGGCAGAATTTCCTGAAAACAACTCAGAATTGCGAGATACAAACTCGCATTTGCCAGAAAAAAAAAATCAGAATTGTGAGTTTATAAACTTTGTGTGATGGAAATAAAAAGGTGAAAGTAAGAAAACCTAATTTCAATGCAAGTGCAAATATTTTTTGAGGGAAAGGCAATGTTTTTGTGAACAAACACTTTCTAGATAGAACGCAATACTTTTGTGAGATGTTTTTATTTTATACAGTTTTGCAAAATTAAGAAAAAAAAACTTTTTTCTCACAGTTGTGAGTTTACATCTCGCAATTCTGACTAAGATCCTGACTTCTGACTATTTTGTAGTAAGTAACGAATATGCTTTGGGAAACTGTATCGGAGTAAAAGTATACATTTTAATTAGGAAAAGTAGTGGAGTAAAAGTAAAAGTAGGCTGCAAATTAAAAACTCAAGTAAAGTACAGATACTGCCAAAAATACTTAAAGGAACACTCCACTTTTTTTTGGAAATAGGCTCATCCTGCTCTGGCGATATCACTTTTAGCATAGCTTAGCATAGATCATTGAATCCTATGAGACCAATAACATCACGTTCAAAAATGACCAACGAGTTTCGATATTTGTCCTATTTAAAACTTGATTCTTCTGTAGTTATATCGTGTACTAAGACCGGCGGAAAATGTAAAGCTGTGATTTCCTAGGCCGATAAGATTAGGAACTAAACTCCCATTCCGGCGTAATAGTCAAGGAAGTTTGCTGCCGTAACATGGCCGAAGCAGGCGCAGTAATATCACGCAGCACATCGCAGCACAACGTGACCAACTGCATGCACATGGAGCGTTCCTCGTTGGAAGTTACCCAGCTGGGAACTAATTTCAGGCACTGCGTGATATTACTGCGCCTGCTGCGTCCATATTACGGCAGCAAACTTCCTTGACTATTACACCGGAATGGGAGTGTAGTTCCTAGTCTTATCGGCCTAGAAAATCGCATCTTTACATTTTCCGCCGGTCTTAGTACACGATATAACTACAGAAGAGTCAAGTTTTAAACACAACAAATATCGAAACTCGTTGGTCATTTTTGAACACGATGCTATTGGTCTCATAGGATTCAATAATCTATGCTAAGCTATGCTAAAAGTGATATCGCCAGAACAGGAGAACGGCTGAATGAATTTCAAAACGGTAAAAATCAAAAACTGCATTGGAATGACCTCTCAGCATGGGGTCATGATTGCTCTCACAAGTGCCCTTCATAGATGGATTTATCCTGTTTGAAATGCAGTGACATACTCCAGAACAAAGAAAAAAACAGAAGCCATTCTTATTAGAAGTCTGTGTACCATCAGAATGATTTTGTAACTAGCATTTCAAGGTAAAAAAAAACAAACAGTTGCTTTAAATTTTGTTCTTTTCATTTGGCAGTTGTGAGGATCTGCAAGACACAGATTTAGAGCTCGGTGTTGACAACAACTCCTTTTATGACCAGTTTGCCATTGCACAGGTAAACATCCATCCATAAAACCTTACAAATTGTCCAGTATATACTGTATTTCACGAGTCTCTTGCAATAATATTTGATACTATGTAAATATGTTTTATGTTTCAGTTTGGCCTGTGGTCGGCCTGGTTATGCTGGTTGGGTCTAACAGTACTAGCCTTCCTGAAGGTTTACCATAACCACCGGCAGCAAGAGCTGCTAGACAGTCTTGTTCAAGAGAAGGAGCTCCTGCTAGGTCATCCTTTACAGAGGAGTTCTTACAGCAGGAACGCCATGATTTAAACAAACATCTACCATGTATAGTCTGCATTTCTTATTTACACTGCATGAATCATAGCAGAATTAAACTCTCAGAATGAACATATTTTTTTATAAAACATTAGATTTGTGTCTTAGTTATTAACTATGTCATTACAAGCTATGTTCATGTTAAAATAAATGATCATGGAAAACTTCATTTTCAAGGCTGATGGTTTTCTAGTAGTGTTGTTCTTTAGACAGCATCCATACAGAACTCTAATGAAGCTGTACATGGAATTATGTATTATTAATATTTGCTCTTATTTTTACATATTACACATTGCCGGTAAGATATTGTGTTGTATCTCATTCTCTTGAGAAGGCAGCTGTGCATTTAGGAGAGTCAGTAAAGCGTAAATGAGAACGCTGTCTTTGAGCAGATGTCACAGCTTCAGTTTATTCAGATGTGAAATGTAAAGTCTGCTTCATGGGAAGAAATATAATCAGAAATAAAACTGCATAATGGCTTCTATGCTGTCTTTATACTTTTACCTATAGGAGCAGAGTTTATTCCAATTTATACACAAACTAGATTGACAAATGTTTGATCTTCCTTATTATTGCTAGTGCTTTATATCATCTTATTTATAAATAAATTGAAAGTGGTCAAAACTTAAGTGGAATTTTATTCCTGATTATTATTAGGTTCTTAAGTTGTAGCAACTCCTAAATAATAATTAGAAGTATCATTTCTCTTTGTTTTCATATTTCTAATACAAAGGTGTACTGAATTTTAGACATGACAGTGCAACCCAAAGCCAGACAATCTTTACAATTTTATTGTCTCTATCACCACCATGTGGCTGAAAAAAAGAAGTTGCTACACATACAACCAAAGGTAAGTTAGGTTTGGTCATTTTCTTGTGTTTTTGATCGATTTGTGTTAAAAACATAATGTGATTGTGACTGCTGATACAATATTTATCCTATGGTGATACCATACAATCATACATATAAAAAAGTGCAAAAAATAAAACTGTAATTAATGGAGGTTGATTGAGCTGTTTATTCAGCAATGAATGCAGCAGAAAATAAATTATAATAAATTATAAAAAATACAATAACACATTACCGTTCAAAACATAATTTCTACTCAATTTTACACAGTTTTCACAGTTTCAGCTTTTTTCATCACTATTACTCAATTCAAAGTAGTTAAAAATGTGCAACTTTTCACTTTGTTTTTTTATTATACACTGCAGTGAAAAGATTTTTTATGTTTTTTTAAGTATCTTCTGCTCACCAAACCTGCATTTGATGTAAAATGAAATATTTTAATATATAAAATAACCTCTTTCGTTTTGAATATATTTTAAAATGTAATTTATTCCAGTGATCAAAGCTACATTTCCAGTCCTCAGTGTTGCATGATCCTTCAGAAATTGTTGCATGTTGCATGATCCTTCAGAAAATTTTAATATTTTAGAATTAAAATTGTTATCAAAACGTAAAACAGTTGAGTAAACCTGCATTTATTTGATCCAAACAGTAACATTTTGAAACATTGTACTATTTAAAATAACCGTTTTCTATTTGAATATATTTTATTTTATTCCTGTGATTTCAAAGCTGAATTTTAGCATTACTCCAGTGATCCTTCATAAATTATTCTAATATTCTGATTTGCTCCTCAAAAACATTTATTATTATTATTATTATTATTATTATTATTATTATTCTATTGAAAACAGCTGAGTAAACTTTTTTTTACAGTTTTTTTGATAAACAGAAAGTTCAGAAGAACAGCATTTATCTGAAATAGAACTCCTTTTTCATCACTTTTGATCAATTTAGAGCATCCTTGCTAAATAGAAGTGTTTATTTCTTACATTTATTTTCTTACAAAAGCTTTTCATTTCATATAAATGCTGATATTTGGATATTTCTATTCATCAAAAAATCCAGACAAAGTACTTAACTGTTTTAAATATTGATGCTAATAATAATTGTTATATAATCATAATCATCATAATAAACGTTTCTTGAACAGCTAATCAGCATCATAGAATGATTTCTGAAGGATCATGTGACACTGAGGACTGGAGTACTGATGCTGCAAATTTAGCTTTGATCACTGGAATAAATTACATTCTAAAATGCATTCAAATAGAAAACAGTTATTTTAAATAGTAAAAATGTTTAAAAAATTTACAAATAAATGTATGATCAAATAAATGCAGGCTTGGTGAGCTGTTCAATAACTTGACTGGTAATGTAGGTTACTGCCTCTGGACGTCTGGCTTCACGGTTGTCTTCTTTTCACCGTTGTGAACATTAATTCTGTGAGGATGAAAGGAGAAAGAAGAAAAGAGGAGAAAAGTGCATGTTATTACGCTTAAAATCTACTTATGATCTTAAAGTGTTAATGTGTTATTCACCTTCGTGTGCACTGTGGCAAGACCTTGTACCAACCGATGCGCCACACAGCAATGCGTAACGCCGGACTGCCCCACACGTACAACGCCGAAGTAGATAGGGCATTGAAACGAACAAATATTTAAAAAAAAAAGGTTCGTGCCGTCGTTTTTAAAATAAATGCCGTATTTAGAAACTTGCTTTAACACAAAACAGGACAGGGGTACCAGAGAATTAAAAAAGTAATTACGACGACAATTATAATTTTTAAAGACTGCCTTGCTGTCCCTCTCCGGACTTGGCGGGTCCCGCCCAACTTGATGTTTGGCAACGAAGAACAATTTAATCGCCATCATCAAATTAGTAAACACGACAATCTGTAACGAGGCATTGCTGAAAGCATATAGCTTGTTAGCTAGTGTAACTGGGATCACATTTACCACGATCTGAAACAGCACAAGTGTGGAACCAGCAGTACGAACAGATACCTATGACAAGAGAGCGCGACACGAAGCGCTTGTAGTAGACAGGATAACACACGGAGCAGTATCTATCAAACTGAGCAAACATAAACGTTAAAAGGTTCACACAGAGGAAAGACGGTAAAACATTATATGTTCCGTTTCTGGCAGGGTATCCGTCTTGAACATCAAAAAGACTTGCGTAATATGTTGTTAGGCCTGTGACAACGTCACACATGCTTGTGCTCAGCATAAACACAAATCTGTTCTGCATTCGAAGATGCTTCGTTTTTAAGATTCCGATGACTACGGATCCTGACAGGAGAGTCGCACTTGTGGCGAATATGATGTGGTAAGCATATAGAAAGTAGTGTCCCGGTTCAGAGAAGTCGACAGAGAGGTCAATACGTGAAACGGTAGCGTTTGCGGAGAGAGTCTGCGCATTCATGATAAGTCATCGACTCAAATCTGGTTTAGAGAGTGGAAAGCCATTTTAAAGGCGAAATAAATCATGTCAGACCCCCCAAGAGAGCCATTTGTGACAGGTCTTGTGTGGCCTTGTCCAGGGACACATTTCAGCTGCTGTTTGTTTTCTGATCCGAACTGATGTTAAACACCTAGGGCTTTTTTAATGGCACTGACCTGTTTGTGAGTTTAAAACAGGGCCTTTTACACTGATGGCACTGATAGCTTGGCCTATGCTAAGATAAAAATTATGTTGAGTTTATAGAGTGTTTTCACAATGTGTCATCAATCGGCCATACTGGCGGCACTGGACGAAAGCAATGCCAAGAATCGAACAGAAATCGCAGATTTTGCTGATAATTGCTGCTGTAAATGGTCAATTATTGTCACGTTTTGGACTGTATTAATCGGTTGCACCCTGTAAAACATTATAACAAATCAAGGAAAATAGTGCAAAAGCTGTCTAAGGAACAGAAGGCAGAAATTTTTTTGACAACATTCGTGTAACATTAGGCAAATACTGCTCATATGTATTTTTACCCCCTATTGACTTTAGTTGTCAAAATATTGCACCCTTTCCTGCTTAAAGGAACACTCCACTTTTTTTGGAAATAGGCTTATTACCGTTTTGAAATCCATTCAGCCATTCTCCTGTTCTGGCGATATCACTTTTAGCATAGCTTAGCATAGATCATTGAATCCTATTAGACCAATAGCATCACATTCAAAAATGACCAACGAGTTTCGATATTTGTCCTATTTAAAACTTGACTCTTCTGCAGTTATATCGTGTAAGTATCTTCTGTAGCTTCTGAAGGGCAGTACTAAATGAAAAAAAAAAATGATATTTAGGCAAAATAAGAAAAATGTACACATCTTCGTTCTGTTCAAAAGTTTACACCCCTGGCTCTTAATGCATTGTGTTTCTTTCTAAAGCATCAGTAAGCGTTTGAACCTTATGTAATAGTAACATATGAGTGTGAAAAGATGGATCTCAAAATCATACAGTCATTGTTGGAAAGAGTTCAAATACACAAAAAAAGCTGTCTTTTATGTTAAATGTTTTATTCAGGTAAGTACTAAATAAAAAAATAACATGAATTTTGTATGATTCCTCTTATTTTGGTAAAATAATTAACAAATAGCAGATTCTCCAAGGTGTATGTAAACTTTTGACTTCAACTGTGTGTATATATATTAAATGTTAAAAACCTGACAGACCATTTTAACCATTTCCTTATATGGAGTTATATTCGTAAAACATCCTGATGACTCAGCAAAGAAGAATAGTATTCATCAAGTACAGTATATGTGCAGTTGTCTGATTCTGTTGTAAAGATGTTGAATGAGTCAAGGTTATTTTCTGAAGATGCTCAATACACCAGACTCTCTTTTCTGAACCTCTTCAACAACCTTTCATCCATCCAAACAAATTAGTCAAGTACCACTGGGAAATATTTTCTTTTAAATGCTCTTTAAAAGGATATGTTTATTTGCAGTTGTCAGATGATATCAGGCACACAAGTGGTAAAGTGCACACTGTACAAAAACAAAAAGATGACTAATTACACCCAAGGCACATTCAGAGTCACATCATTGCCCCCTGATAGCTGCTTACCTCAAGATATAGAATAACAGACCAATTCAGCCCACAGAGAATTAGTGCAATTCTATACTTGTTTGTTACTAGTTCATAAGCAACATACATTCAGTGGGGAAAAATTTGGAAATAAAAGAATATTTGAACCTGAACCACAAACATACGTAAGTAGCATGAGTATATTTGTAGCAATAGCCAACAATCATTGTATGGGTCAAAATGAATCATTGGGATATTAAGTAAAGATAATGTTCCATGAAGATATTCTGTGAATTTCCTACCGCAAATACAGTCAAGCCCAAAATTATTCATACCCCTGGCAAATTCTGACTTAAAGTTTCTTTTATGCAACCAGCAAGTTTTTTTTTATTAAAAATGACACAGACTTTTCTCAGAAGATAATAAGACGATGTACAAGAGGCATCGTTGTGGAAAAAATATTTCTCAGCTTTTATTTTACATTTAAACAAAAAGTTGCATGTCCAAAATTATTCATACCCTTCCCAATAATCAATAGAAAAGCCTTTACTTTTCTATTACAGCAATCAAACGCTTCCTATAATTGCTGACCAGCTTTTTGCATGTCTCCACTGGTATTTTTGCCCATTCATCTTTAGCGATGAGCTCCAACTCTTTCAGGTTGGAGGGTCTCCTTGCCATCACCCTGATCTTTAGCTCTCTCCACAGATTCTCAATTGGATTTAAGTCAGGACTCTGGCTGAGCCACTGCAAAACGTTAATGTTTTTGTCTGCTAACCATTTCTTCACCACTTTTGCTGTGCGTTGTCGTGCTGAAATGTCCACTGGTGCCCAAGGCCAAGTTTCTCTGCAGACTGCCTGATGTTGTTGTTAAGAATTTTGATGTATTGCTCCTTTTTCATGGTGCCTTTTACTGTGATTAGGTTCCCTGGTTCACCGGCTGAAAAACACCCCCAAAACGTTAGATTCCAACCACCATGTTTGACAGTGGGGATGGTGTTCTTAGGGTTGAAGGCTTCTCCTTTTTTACGCCAAATGAAAGCTACATCATTGTGGCCAAACAATTAAATTTTTATTTCATCTGACCATAAAACAGAAGACCAGAAGTCTTCTTCTTTGTACAGATGAGCATTTGAAAAGGCCAAGTGGGATTTTGTGTGCCTTATCTGGAGCAGTGGTGTCCTCCTTGGTCTGCGTCTGTGGAACCCAGCGGTGTTCAGTGTCCGTTGGACTATCTGCCTTGAGATGTTGCCACCAGCAGAGCCCAGATTCATCAGGATGGCCTTGGTAGTGATCCTGGGATTCTTTTTTACCTCTCTCACTATCCTCCTGGCCAGCACAGGTGTCACTTTTGGCGTCCTCTGAGATTTTTCACAGTGCGGAATGTCTTGTATTTTTTAATAATACTTTGCACTGTAGCCACTGGAACTTCAAAACATTTAGATATGGTCTTATGTCAATTTCCTGACTTGTGAGCAGCCACAATGCGTAGCCGCAGGTCCTCAGTAAGCTCTTTTGTCTTAGCCATGACTGTCCACAAACCAACAGCAGAGAGCTTCTGTTTTTCACCTGTTGAGTTGATAAAACAGCTGTCCCAATGAATCAGGGTAATTAGAATGCTTTAGAATAGCTTGGCCTATTTGGAATTGTATAGAACTGTGGATTTTCCCATAGACTGTGACAGTTGCAAAGGGTATGAATAATTTTAGACATGTCACTTTTTGTTCAAATGTAAATAAAAGCTGAGAAATATTTTTTTCCACAATGATGCCTCTTGTACATCATCTTCAGATTCCAGGTTTTCAAATAATTGTATCTTGGCCAAATATTGTCCTATCCTAACAAACCATACATCAGTGGAAAGCTTATTTATTCAGTATCTCAATTTTTTTAAAATCACCTCTATGGCTGGTTTTGTGGTCCATGGTCGCATATATACTTAAGTTTATGGCGTGTGAGATTCTCACTGCACAGCATGGAGTAGTCTTCTAAGTGAACACCTTGATGTGAACTAGAGTTCACAAATATCAAAGGTGCTTAACCAGACCTACATGACCACCCACTCTAATATCAGTCAGACTAGTGGCATTTTATTAGACCTGTAAGCATTCATTTAAAATAAAGACAGAAATAACTAAACCAGATCAATGTGATTATGAGGATCAGTACTGCATGATGTTTATAGTTTGTGTTTTGGTGCTAAAGCTCAATAATAGCTCTCTAACATGGGTTTGTGATCTGTGATTAGCTTGTCACAATGAGTTATGGGTTGGTCAGCTGCAGCAAAACAAGTAAATGTGAATGACACTGATCATTGTGCAGGTGAGCTACATCAGTTAGACATCACATATTCACTTACAAATGTATTTGTCTTTGCACATCCTCATTCTACAAGCTCTCTAATTCACAGCAATTTTTAACTACAAATATGGGTTATGTTAGTAACAATCCAGATCTTAAGTTTACACATAAAGGAGCTGTTTGGTTACAGATCTGTCACAGAGGCTAAAAATGTCACAGAGCCTCTCATAGAAGAAGAATGCGGAGGAGCTATTGTTGAGTTCAGTACAGACAGCATTCCATTCATCTCCCTCCCATTTCTCTATTGGCCTAATGATGATTTCATAGATACAGCATTTGTGTCATTTGTGATTTGTTTTTACCAGTTTTCTGTTTTCTGATATATGGTTGTTAGTAGCACAAGAAAACGTCTCAGGTTACGTATGTAACCCTGGTTCCCTGAGGGAACGAGACACTGCGTCCTGAGACACTTTGGGGAACGCCATTGGCGGGCCGCACTCTGAGTCATGTCCAACGTCCAATGAGAAACGGGAGTGACGTCACAGGCGCGGTGACGTCATCGACCAGGAAGTATATAAGCACGTGCGTTTGAAGCTGGCGTCGGCTTATAGGAATGAAGCGAGCGCAGCAGGGATGCGGGAATTATGGTCCGAGACGCAGTGTCTCGTTCCCTCAGGGAACCAGGGTTACATACGTAACCTGAGACGTTCCCTTCCGGGAACTCTACACTGCGTCCTGAGACACTTTGGGGAACGAGGTATCAACGCCCCCATAATTTCCAAGGCCCTGCGCAGTTTTTGTCTGCTAGACCAAGAGTGGAAAAGTTGTGTCTTGGTACACTTCAGCCTGGGAAACTTGCCAGGACATGAGTGATAATACATCTCTGTCTGTGGAGCCCACCAGACAAGAGGGAGAGAATGTACCTCGGCCCTCGGGCACACGAGGTTAGCATAATCCAGTGTCTGGAATACTTACCTGATGAGACACTATGGAAACTCCGCCTGGTGATCTTGCCAGGACGCGAGTGATAATGCATCTCTGTCTGTGATCAACCACCAGACAAGAGGGATAAATGAGCCTCGGCCCTCAGGCACACGAGGAGAAATGGTAGTCCTTTGTCTGCGCTACGGCCAGAACAAGAGGGACACAAGAAGTGCCTGGTGAACGTGCCAGGACACTGGAATACATCTCTGTCTGTGATCCACCACCAGACAAGAGGGATAAATGAGCCTCGGCCCTCAGGCACACGAGGCTAGGGTTCTCAACCGCTGCCTGTCACAAGACCAGTGCAGGGGGAGAAAAGGCTCCTCGGCCCTTGGGCACACGAAGAGAAATGGTAGTCCTTTGTCTGCGCCACGGCCAGAACAAGAGGGACACAAGAAGTGCCTGGTGAACGTGCCAGGACACTGGAATACATCTCTGTCTGTGATCAACCACCAGACAAGAGGGATAAATGAGCCTCGGCCCTCAGGCACACGAGGCTAGGGTTCTCAACCGCTGCCTGTCACAAGACCAGTGCAGGGGGAGAAAGGCTCCTCGGCCCTCGGGCACACGAGGAGAAGTGGTAGACCTTTGTCTGCGCTACGGCCAGAACAAGAGGGACACAAGAAGTGCCTGGTGGACCGCCAGGACACTAGAAAACATCTCTGTCTGTGATCAACCACCAGACAAGAGGAACACAGGCCTCGGCCCTCGGGCACGCGAGGCCGGATATCACACCTCTCGCCTGGAGGACTGCCAGGTCGAGAGGGTAGAAATCCTTTTCCTCCGTAGAGGAAAGCGCCTAAGCACCTCTAGGCCTAGCAATGCTAGGGCTGAAGGACGACTGAGCCAGGAGTGACTCTGAGGTCTAGTTCGTAGAACCTGACGAACGTTAGAGGTGAGGACCAACCCGCCGCACTGCAGATGTCCTGGATCGGGACACCTGCCATCAGAGCTTTAGAGGCTGCAATGCCTCTAGTTGAGTGAGCCTTGACTCCCAACGGGGATGGGAGACCAGAGGACTCGTAGGCAGTAGAGATGGCATCAATGATCCACTTACTGATAGTAGGCTTGGAAGCCGGGCACCCCCTCTTAGGGGGGCCGTAACAGACCAAAAGTTGCTCTGATTTACGCCACAGGGCAGCTCTGTGGACATAAGTGTCTAGTGCTCTTACTGGACACATTAAGTTATACTTCCTCTGGTCGTGCTCCACGAATGGAGGAGGGTAAAACGCTTGAAGCGTTATTGGCTGTGGTGTCGCTGATGGGACCTTAGGTACGTACCCAGCTCGTGGGTAAAGGAATGCTTTGGCCAACCCTGGGGCAAAGTCAATGTAAGAAGGGGCCACTGAAAGGGCCTGCAGGTCCCCGACTCTCTTGAGAGACGTTAGCGCCAGCAGCAATGCTGTCTTTAGGGTAAGCATCCGATCGGAGGCCTCCTCTAGAGGCTCGAAGGGAGGTTTACACAGCGCCTCCAACACCACAGCTAAGTCCCATGTAGGGACTTTCGGTCTTGCACGAGGCCTCAGCCTGAGTGCACCGCGGAGGAAACGTGAGACCAGGGGGTTCTTGACCACTGAAAGGCCGCCATGAAGGGCGTGGTAAGCCGATATAGCCGCCACGTACACCTTCAAGGTGGAGTGAGCTAACCCAGCGGACAAACGAGTTTGCAGGAACTCCAGCACTGTACCAACCGGGCAGTGGACTGGGTCTAAACGGCGTTCATGACACCATGACGCAAACAGGTTCCACTTTAGGCCATAAAGTTTCCTCGTAGAGGGAGCTCTGGATTGAAGGATGGTCTCAACAACCTCGGTTGAGAGACCAGCTTCTACGAGTTGTGCCCCCTCAGGGGCCACACCCATAACTTCCACTTCTCTGGGTGGGGGTGGCATATTGCGCCCCCAGCCTGAGAAAGAAGGTCGCTCCTGACAGGAATCTCCCATGGAGAGCCGTCGAGGAGGGCGATTATATCCGAGAACCATACTCGGGCCGGCCAGTACGGGGCTACTAGCAGCAGCCGTACTCCGTACCGGCGCACTCTTTCCAGAACTCCCGGGAGCAGAGCGATCGGGGGAAAAGCGTACAGACGAAGCCTCGGCCACGTCTGTACCATGGCATCCAGTCCGAGAGGAGCTGGAGGAACTAGAGAGTACCAAAGGGGACATTGCGATGTCTCCTGAGTCGCAAAGAGGTCCACCTGGGCTTGACCAAAGACTCTCCATATCTGCTTCACCACCTGAGGGTGAAGCATCCATTCCCCGGGCCTCAGCCCCTGCCTCGACAGGACGTCTGCTCCCACATTGAGACGTCCAGGAATGTGAACTGCTCTCAATGAGAGAAGCTTCCCTTGTGACCACAGGATGATCTGGCACGCCAGCTTGTATAAGGGGCGTGAACGCAGACCTCCCTGGTGGTTTATGTAGTAGACCACCGCAGTGTTGTCTGTGCGGACCAGCACGTGACGGTCTCTTAGGTCTGGAAGGAAATGCTTCAGAGCCAGGAACACTGCCAGCATTTCTAGGCAATTTATGTGCCAAGAGTAATGCCGGTCGTTCCATAGGCCTTGGGCGGAGCGGCCACTCATGACCGCTCCCCACCCGGTGAGGGATGCATCTGTCGCTAGCGTGACGCGGCGGCAAGGAGCTCCCAGCGCTGGTCCTTGTAATAGGAACCAGGGCTTTTTCCACATGACTAAGGCACGTAGGCAGCGCCGCGTGACCTTGATCTTGCGGAATGGGTTCCCCCTCGGGGAAAACCCTTTGGTTTTGAGCCACCACTGCAGTGGTCTCATGTGCAGCAGTCCAAGAGGTATCACGTTGGATGCAGCTGCCATAAGACCTAACAGTACTTGGAACTGTTTGACAGTGAGTAGCAGGCCTAGCTTGACCGCATTTGCTGCAGTAAGGATCGACTCGATCCGAGCAGGTGACAATCGTGCCTGCATCGTGGTCGAATCCCAGATTACACCTAGATAAGTGGTTCTCTGTAATGGAGACAGCACACTTTTCTTGGCGTTGAGTCTCAACCCCAGCTTTTCCATGTGAGCAAGAACAACATCTCGATGTTGAGCCGCTAACTGTTCTGAGCTGGCTAGGATGAGCCAGTCGTCTATGTAGTTGAGTATGCGGATGCCCTGGAGTCGCAGAGGAGCCAGAGCAGCATCCACACACTTCGTGAAAGTTCGGGGAGAGAGCGCTAGGCCGAACGGAAGAACTCTGTACTGGTAAGCTTTGCCCCTGAAAGCGAACCTGAGAAACTTCCGGTGTTGAGGAAGGATGGAGACGTGAAAGTATGCGTCTTTCAGATCTATCGTGACAAACCAGTCCTCGGACCTGATTTGAGACACGACCTGTCTGACAGTCAACATTTTGAACTTCAGTTTTCTTACTGAGAGGTTTAGCTGTCTGAGATCTAAAATGGGCCGCAGGCCCCCATCCTTCTTGGGAACAATGAAGTACCGGCTGTAGAACCCGGATTCTCTGTGTTGAGGAGGGACCACCTCGATGGCCTCCTTCCTCAGGAGAGTATTCACTTCCTGTTCCAATACCAGAGCCTGCTCGGGGCCTACCAGAGTAGGAAATACCCCGCTGAAAGGCGGCGGCTTGGCGCCGAATTGAATGCAATAACCTTTCTCTACAGTACGCAGGACCCACATAGAAATATTTGGCAGTAGTTTCCACGCTGCCAGAAATTCTACTAAGGGAACCAGCCTCTCGAGACTGGTCTCTGGATTTATTAGAGGAGCTAACTTGGTGACCTGTAGCAGCGAACTGGCAGGATGCACCTGAAGTGAGCGCTCTAGAGACCCCCGTGGGGGTGGCGAACTCTCTGGTTCCGCTACGTTTCCGGGCGGAAGGACCAGAGAATGATGTTCGCGGGAGACTGCCGCGCCCTGTAACACCGGCAGGGTTAGCTGACGAATCTCCTGAGGGCCCCGAAGAGAGGTGGTCACCGTACTCCTCAGAGGCGGTGAAGCACCTAAGTCTTCGAGAGGGGCTGCCCTCATTGGCCCTGGGCCACGACCATCAGGGCCGTTTAGCCGAGGCCCTCTTAGACTGTAGGACGACCCTCAGGTCCGGCCTAGTCTTAGAGGACCCCGGCTTGGAGTGTTGCTGAGCCCGCCCTCTAGGCTTAGCCGGAGGGGTGCGGGTAGCAACACTCCTTTTCTGTGCATCCCGGTGCGAGGAGCTAGCTTGCGGCTGGGGCTGCTCCCGTCCAGCAGCCCCAGAGGAGTAAGTGCGGCGAGGAAGAAACCGCTGGAACGCCGCTGCCTGCCTGCGGGCCTCCTGGTGTCTGCTGACAACAGTGTCCACAGAGTCACCAAAGAGGCCAAAGGGCTGCAGGGGGGCGTCCAGGAGCGTGACCCTGTCCTTCTCCTTCATGTCGGACAGGGTCAACCAGAGATGCCTCTCCGCGGCCACCAAGGCTGCCATAGACCGCCCAATAGCACGGGCGGTCTCCTTGGTGGCGCGGAGCGCCAGGTCTGCGGTCCTGCGCATCTCTGTGACGCTCACTTCCTCACCGTCACTAAACTCCTTCAGCAGGTCGGCCTGGTATGCCTGGAGCACAGACATGGTGTGTAGGCAACCACCAGCCTGACCTGCTGCCGCATATGCCTTACCCATCAGACCAGACGTGATCTTTAGTGGCCTGGTGGGTAAGGACGGAGCCTTCAGGGACGATGCCAGGCCGGGAGACAGATAGCTCGCTAGTGTCTGCTCGACCTGGGGCATCGCCCTGTAACCGTACTCCTCCATCCCCCCCACATTACCGTAGTAATCAGAGGCGGGGGAGAAGAGACGCGAGGAATACGGTTTTTCCCACGATCTCCTGATCTCTTTGTGGAGATCGGGGAAAAAAGGAAGGCTCCGTTTGGGAGGTGCTGGCTTTGCCCGCAGGAAGCGCTCGTCGAGCCTGCTTCCCTGCGGTTCATGATGTTGTGCTGGTGGCCAACTGATGTTAAGCTTGGCCACCGCGCTAGTCAGCACCTCCACTAGCTCCTCGTATTGGGGTGAATGGGGGGGCGGTTGTGGGGTGTCAACGCTCTCAACATCAACCTCCTCGGAGGAAGACAGAAGGAGCGCTGACTCCTCCTCTTGGAGGGAAGGAACCGCAGTGCGGGCTTCCTCATCCAAGAGGAGGTCATACGATCCGCTGGGTGAGGAGAGAGATAGGGGATCACCCGTCTCAACTCCCTCCAGCAGATCTACCTGCGAACCCCATGAGTGCAGCTGCCGCTCCGCCTCAGCGGAAGCGGGGCCAGACCCACGGGGAACGCTAGTGAAAGCCCCCTCCTCAAAGAGGGCTTTCCGGGAACGGAGCAACCGCAGCGGCATTCGCTCGCACTGCGGGCAGCCAACCCCCTCAAGGGCTGACCTAGCATGCTCCGCTCCCAAGCAGACTACACATAGATCGTGTGTGTCCCCACCAACAATGAAACGTTGGCAGGGAGGGACACACTTTCTATGTGGCTGCTCAACCGCTCTTTTTGCTTTAAAAGATCGTTTTCCCCCTTTTGGCATACTGCTCAAATAAAAGTGGTGCAATTTGGCACGAAAAACAGCAGTAATAACCAGACAGACAAAGACACAGAGCGCTCTCGCTGAATGACAAAAGCTGACGCCAGCTTCAAACGCACGTGCTTATATACTTCCTGGTCGATGACGTCACCGCGCCTGTGACGTCACTCCCGTTTCTCATTGGACGTTGGACATGACTCAGAGTGCGGCCCGCCAATGGCGTTCCCCAAAGTGTCTCAGGACGCAGTGTAGAGTTCCCGGAAGGGAACTATACATACATATAGTATTGTGAGAAATAAACAATGTAGACTCTTATTCGAGTTTCTGTACTATTTTCAGGTCAACCTGGGTATGTCAGGACACTCCGATGGGCTAGAGGAGATGTGCTTCAGTGAATTATTTGTATTATGTGGATTGATCTCATAGAAGACTGAAGCGGAACATGTTACACACTGCATTGTAAGTAAATACTTGTCCTGCAAACATTTCTTTCTCGCTGTGCGCATCTCAAAAAACAAACAAACAAAGAAATGTGATCTGATGCTACCACCGGAACTAGCTCTACTGCACAAGCAAGTTTAGCCAAAACATGGACATCTCTATGAGTTTCCGTCACATGCACGTGCACACACACACACACACACACACACACACACACACACACACACACACACGTTTCCAGTTTTTGTGGGGACATTCCATAGGTGTATTGTTTTTTTTTTTTTTACTGTACAAACTGTATTTTCTGTCCCCTTACACGCTTTAAAATAAAGGTTCCGAAAGGGTGTTTTTGCAGTGATGCCATTTTTACCATTTTTGGTTCCCCAAAGAACCTTTCAGTGAACAGTTCCTAAAAGAACCATTTAGAAGAACATTCTTCAACTATAAAGAACCTTTTCTGCATTTGAAAGGTTCCATGGATGTTCAAGGTTCTTGATAACCTTTATTTTTAAGAGTGTACCCTAACCCTGGTTCCTTGCAAAAAAAAAAATTCTGCTATTTTAGATATTCAAAAAAGATCATTCTGTATGATTTATGAGCTTGTTTCCTCATGAGGACCAAAAAAAAAGTCCCCCACAAGGTCAAAATTACTGGTATTACTACACTCTTAAAAATAAAGTCTCTAAAATGGTGCAGTGATGCCACTGTAGGTCCATTTCATTTTTGGTTCCTCAAAGAACCTTCCAGTGAAGAGCTCTTAGAAGAACCATTTTGAGGAACATTTGTAAATTCTAAAGAACCGTCTTCCTATAAAGAACCCTTTCTGCATTTGAAAGGTTCCATGGATGTTCAAGGTTCTTCATAAAACCATTGATGCCAATAAAGAACATTTATTTGTAAGAGTATACCCTAACCCTGTTCCTCACACAAAACCTTCTGCTATTTTAGATATTCAAAAAAGATCATTCTGTGTGATTTATAAGCTTGTTTCCTCATGGGGACTCAAAAAAAGGCCCCCACAAGGTCAAAATTTACTGGTATTACTACACTCTTAAAAATAAAGGCTGTAAAATGGTGCAGTGATGCTGCAGAAGAACCATTTTGGGTTCCTCAAAAAAACCTTCCTGTGAAAATCTCTTAGAAGAACCATTTTGAGGAACATTTGTAAATTCTAAAGAACCATCTTTCTATAAAGAACCCTTTCTGCATTTGAAAGGTTCCATGGATGTTCAAAGTTCTTCATAGAACCAGCAATGCAAATAAAGAGACATTATTATTAAGAGTCTACCCTAACACTGTTCCTCACACAAACTTTCTGCTATTTTAGATATTCAAAAAAGATCATTCTGTATGATTTATAAGCTTGTTTCCTCATGGGGTCCAAAAATAAATACCCCCACAAGGTATAAAATTTACTGGTATAGACTACACTCTTAAAAATAAAGACTCTAAAACCTTCCACTGAAGAGTTCTTAAAAGAAACATTTTGAGGAACATTTTTTAAATTCTAAAGAAACTTTTTCCACTATAAAGAACCTTTTCTGCATTTGAAAGGTTCCATTGATGTTCAAGGTTCTGCATAGAACCATCAATGCCAATAAAGAGCCTTTATTTTTAAGAGTGTCTAACCCTGTTCCTCACACAAAACTTTATGCTATTTTAGATATTCAAAAAAAATCATTCTGTATGATTTATAAGCTTGTTTCCTCATGGGGACTCAAAAAAGGCCCCCACAAGGTCAAAATTTACTGGTATTACTACACTCTTAAAAATAAAGGCTCTAAAAGGGAGCAGTGATGCCAGAGAAGAACAGTTTTTGGTTCCTCAAAGAACCTTGAAGAGTTCTTAAAAGAACCAATTTGAGGAACATTTGAAAATCCTAGTGAATCTTCTTCCAGGTTCCATGAATGTTTTGAGGGAAAACCAGGACCACACACACAAGGCGTTTTTAAGTGTAAAATTTACATATCTTTTATTTTATTCAATTTATTTCAATAAGTAAGATTTATTCTAGTTTTGCACTATAGCTTCATAGAACACATTTCAAATTAAATGATAAATTGCATATGACTCATTTACTTTAAACGTTTTTACAAGTCTAACAAGTACGGTTTTGTGCTAAATCCTCCATCACATCTATTCTTCTAAAAGCAGAGGAATGCTAGCAGTTAGTTTAGTTTCACTGTGACCTCAGAGAACAGGTCTGCCTTGTAGACAACAGCCTCTGATTAGACTTTGCATGTCGTAGGATGGCATCTTTACAAGTCTATCCTGTAGAATGGCATTCATATGTCTTTTTGAACCCAGAGTGAATCCTTTTTTAAAGAATACAGTGACATCAGCTTTAAACTCTTAAACCTGATACATTAAGGCGATTGTTATTTTTTAGCCTATTCATGCATCTCAACAGGCAGAGTATTTTTAAGCTCTCATCGAATTTTTTCTCTCTTATTCATAATCTGATAAAACCCATTTGTCAAGCAAATCGCAATGCGGCCTTTCAAGAAAAGGAATTAATGCTGTTTATGCTATTATTTTTGTCTCCATACCATGTAATATTCCTAAAATGAATAGTCTACTTGTTCTCTCATTTTGATTTTACTTTTTCACTTGATGAATAAAAAGTAAAAAAGAGCAGCATTTATTTAAATTATAAATCTTTTGTAACAATACACACTGCTTTTTAAGATTTTGGGGTCAGTACATTTTTTTTTTCTTTCTTTAAAAAAAATAAATGAATACTTTTATTCAGCAAGGATGTGTTAAATATATACAAAGTAATAGTAAAGACTTGTTTTAACTTTTTATTCATAAAAAATCTCAGGTTTTCACAACAGTTTGATAATAAATAAGCATATTAGAATGATTTCTGAAGAATCATGTGACACTGAAGACTGGACTAATGATGCAGAAAATTCAGCTTTGCGTCACAGGTATAAATTATATTTTAAAGTACAATTAAATAGAAAACCAGTATTTTAAATAGCAATAATATTTCACAATATTGATGTTTTTTAAAGTATTTTTGATCAAACAAATGCAGCCTTGATGAGCATAAGAGAAAAAAAAAACATACAAATTCTTACGGATCCCAAACTTTTGATCCCAAACATTTCTGACTTTTTTAAACAGTGTAGTGTGTGTGTGTGTGTGTGTGTGTGTGTGTGTATGTGTGTGTGTGTATAAATTTGTATAAATGGTATTCTTTTTTAAACTATTTATATTTTTAGGGAACAAAATGGGTCTTCTATGGCATCGAAAAAACAGTTTTGGAAACATCGAAAAAACAGTTTTGGAAACTTAATTTGTTTGAAACATCAATTGTTTTGTATATAAATTGAGTTGCATAAACTGTGCTGAAAATATAATGCCAATCATTGTAATTTGTAATGTAAATAAAATGTGTGTATGTGTGTGGATAGAGCTCTTCTCCAATGACTCCTGGTTAAAAAACATTGGTCAAAAACAGCCTAAACTCATCTGAAATGCATGTATGATTTACTACGATTAACTACTCATTACATTTAATTCATAATGTAGGATATTTGAGCGCTGACGGTCAAGTCAACAAGATCAGCAAGTTTGTCATTTCAATCGTTTGAGTAAAAAGTGTGCAAAAAGTGGGGTTTTCTCATAAGGAAAGGTGTGCCCGCTCGCTCACTCATAACCGGTCTAGCTGGCAGGTTTAGGGTGAACTAACCCACGCATTGGTAAAAACCTCTCTGACGAGTCCAACCGGCAGGACCATCATTCCGCGCCGCCCTGAGTGAGACCCCATCCGTTTGCTCTCTATAAAAGCACCGTGCTTTTGGCAAGCGATGTGCAGTTCTTCTGTGAGGAAAGATGGCTTTAAAAAATCGAATCATCTCGCTTTTAAATGTTGCTTTTTTCCAAGCAGGTGTCGAAAGAGGATCCCGGATCTATGGCGCTCACTCTACGCTGATTTTCGTCGGTAACCTGTGGCTTCCTCTTTGGCCGAGTGGTTCTCAACAGTTCAACAGTTCATTTTATAATTGTGAAATGTTCAGGACCACTTGATCAGACGATGGGCAATTTCACCGCTGAGTCGGGCTTTGTGGTTTGTTAAAAGCAGGTCTGTTGAATTCACTGTATGTATGATGACTGCGTTGCTGGCCTGTTTACGCTCTCTCTGATTAACAGATTAATAATATTTAATAATTAATAATAATTGTTATTGCTGTGTTAAATGTCTGATTGTATGGCGTTACATCTGTTTGTTGTGTTTGAAAATAATAAAGCCAATTCAAAATGAAATCTAAAACTTTTCTTTCTTATTTTGTCAAAACAACTGTTTGTCTTTGGTGGCCTAACGCACTGTAGCTTCTTTTTACCAACCTTTAGTACTTAATCCTCGGATTTATGACAAGATTAATATTCTTCAGCACACCTTAATTTTGTATTGTGCGGTTACTTTGGTTTGTTTTAGCCTACGCTTTAACTATTTTTGTAGAACCTTTTTAGAAGTTAATATTTAGCCTTCTCTTAATACATTTTGAAGGAAAAGATTAGGTGGGTAAATAAATAAAACCGCTGAGACGTTCAGAACGACTTGAAGAGTTCGAGGAGATATTCATCAGAGGTGGAGATGATGTTTCCTTTAATGAGAACACGGCCAGATTACACAGACGTGAAAACAGCTGAGGAGTTCCCCTGGGACGCTGTGTTTAGGATGCAGGGCATGTCTGTGAGACTCCAGGGACCACTGGACATGATACAAATCATTGCAACATGGATTAAAAAAATCGGACCCCAATAATCCCATACAATGTACATGTTTACCCCCAGTAGACTCTTGTGACTTTTTAGCTAGTTGCAGGGAGGCATTAATGAGATGAAGGCCTGCAAAGGTCAGACATTATTTGCGCAAACAGTAAATAACCTGCCAATGAAAACAAAACATCTTACACTAATATAACATACTATTGGAATGCCCTAAGTCTGCATATAGACTACACTGCATTACGAAGTATATAAAACAAAGGTAGCCTAACAGGTTAAATTGAAATGTGTTGTTGGATGTGACAATAATTCATACTTAAAGTCTTGAGGAGAGAGAGAGAAAGAGAGAGAGGGAGGAAGAGAGGCGGAGACTCCAGCGACGCTTTGAATCGATCCACATGGTTTTCGTTTGGACTACCAGGTGTGTTCGCGTATCTCCATGCGCAAAGGATGGAGATGTTTAAACATACTCAGAAGCTCCGCAAGGATAATATTTTATTTTAAAAAGTCGTCTGTCTTATGCCCTTTCACGTGGTTTCATTAAGCGGCGTGTTTTGCTAATTACAAACTGTCTGTATTGTAACACCCAGATGACAACACACCTCAAACAAGAGGTTTCCCATGGCTTTACACGATTCACCACAAGATGCAGGGAATATACTACAGCAGAGGGAAACACCTGTGGAACTTGATACTCTCATTTTGGATACCGATATAATATTTGGATTGACCAGTCATTATCTGAAGAGAAAACAGAAGGTAACAACCCCGTGTCCGTTTGCATGCTTTAACTTGACATAAATATAACACGTTTAAGCCTATAAACTCAGTTTATTTATCAAAGGAGAACATGCAAAAAGATCAAGAATGTTTCAGCACCATGAACAGCTCCTTCGAAAAGACCCATAAATGTGTGTGCCCACTGAAACAACAGGAAATCCCACAAAGTGTTTCGTGTCATGTTTTGGATCTCACACAGACCTGCGTGGCGCATCCAACAGTTGTAAAGTGCTTTGAACGCAACGAAAGCAAATGTAATCAGTATGTAGTCTAAAATGCATCGCTTAACATTTCTAAACCTATTCACATTTTTGAAGAGTATTTTTTTATACAAACTCCACCAATGAATAAACTTTATAATGGTTTGTTTTATGCAAATGCAATTGCAGGTTGTGGCCATGTGGTGGCGCTAAAGGAATAGTAAATGGCTGACTGCGCCCTGAAAATACTCACTTTCTCTCTCACAGTACTTTATTAGCATGCTTATTTGTGACCCTGGACCACAAAACCAGCCTTAAGTAGCACGGGTGTAGCAATAGCCAAAAATACACTGTATTGGTCAAAATGATCGATTTGTCTTTTATGCCCAAAATCATTAGGATAAGTAAAGATCATGTTCCATGAAGATATTTAGTCAAGTTCCTAATGTAAATATATCAAAACTTTATGTTTGAATAATATATATGCATTGCTAATAACTGCATTTAGACAACTTTAAAGGCGATTTTCTCAATATTTAGATGTTTTGCACCCTCAAATAAATCTGTTTAAAAAAAAAACCTTTGTGACTGGTTTTGTGGTCTAGACTCTAGATCACATTTTACAACAAGTGTTCAGTTAATACTATAAATAAACAAACAAACATAAATAGTGACAAAAACAATAAAAAAAATAATAAAATATATAACCTAGGCCTTTAAAGTGCCAGTAATGTGAATAAAATAGTAAGTGTAATAAACATCGAATAAAAATGTAAATAAAATAAAAAGTCTGAGCTCTCCGGTTTCCACCAATCCGAAGCAGAATGTGAATTGGACACAAACTATCCGTATATGCTAAGTAAGTTAATGTGTTAGCCCTATAGCTATTAATAGACATTAACAGGGGCGGAGTGGGGCACAAAAATCCACCGGGAAAATTCTGACCGCACCGGCCCAACCCCCCCTTTTAATATAATACTAAATCTTTTAATCTGGATGAAAAAAAAAAAAAAAAAAAAAATTAGCGCTTCGGAATTTTTACCGATATAGCTGATGGAAATGTCTTATCGATAAAATTTCTCATGTGTCGACATAATCTTTTTCCGTTTAACTTTAGCGCATAAATTCTAAATCCATACTTCAAATGTCGCAAAAATCTGTTTGGAAACACTTTTTTGTAGAGAAAAGGGGCTTTGCTACGTTGCAAAAACAGGTTACATTTTTCCTCCACTCACAAGAGAACGATGCGCCTTCAATGTGAATCAGAGTCAAAGTGCACTGCGTGAGCAGTGATTCTGCTCCTCCCCTCAGAGATTCAACATCAGACTAACTTTGAGGGCTGATTTAAATTCATTTACCGTCAACATGGGAATGAGAAGCGCAACAATTCGCAAGACTAGAAAAACTAAACTTAAGAGGCGTATATAAAGTTAGGAGTTAACATTCATGAAATCAAATGGATAATTTGCGAATCTCGCAGTGAGCCGGAGCACATCAGACTGACACGCGGGGATATTTAAAACAGAAACATGCGCTCTCATTATTGGGTTCAAGGTGCAGGACGCAGTCCAGATTTCAGGAGGTTCACGGTGAGTTATAGTATAAGTTTGTAGATTTTATTTTTATGTAAATTCTTAGCATTTGATTCATGAAAGCACGTTTTGATTCATGAACAGTGTTTATCCTACTGGAGAAACGTTTAGGAAAACTTTAGTGGTCTTAGCTGGCCTTTTAGCCTGGACAGGTTGGTCTAGCTGGTTTCAAAGGCTTTCAGCTGGTCAGGATGGGAAAATAGCTAGACTATCTGAAAACCAGCTTGGTAAACCTAGTCAGACCAGTAAACTGTCTTGTCAGTAGGGGAGACCGGGGATGAAGTAACACTTTTTGTTTGAGCATCAGTAACTCAGTGGTTGTTTATGCTAGATCCCTCAAACTTTGATATATGGTAGCCACATTTCTCTACTACAAATAAAACTCACTTGGACGTGTACTGCATAATCACAGATTATGTACGTTAATGTCAAATACAAAGAGTTATGTTGTTACAACCTACCCCAGTAACACAGGCTGGGGATAGATGTAACAGTGTTGCAATTTGCTGAAATAAGACCCACACTTCCAATTTATGCAAAAACTTGTTTGAAGAACAAAGAATAATCAGATTTTTGAATAAAGTGAACCATTTAAACAAAAACATTGTACTGTATTCATTTTAGGACTTTAAATTTAGCACAAAAAAATTAGCACAAAAGTTGCCATCTACCTATTTTTATGTGAATTTTGGAATATCACATAAAAATGCTGGGTGGAAATGTCAAGATGTGCATAAATTCTAAACGTGCACAAAAACAACAACAACAACAACAACAACAAAAAAAAAAACATATGTTCTCATTTGAGGCAGATAGTGTTTTTATCCAATAAGAAGATGCGTATAATCTATGAGGAAACACATTTTACACAAATCCCTTGATATGCAATAAAAACCTCAAAGGACTTTGCCTCAATAGATGATGTGATTGGATAATTGGACTCATTGGAATCATTTTTAATGAACTGTTACAACTCCCCACCCCAAACTGTTTTAGCATGTAGGCTTTAAGTCAGCATGAAGGCAAGGTATCAAATTAAACTAGAGAAGCAGCTACTTTAGGTTATGTAAGTCAAATAATTGTATCTACAACTCAATGATTGCTAGGCAAAAAATAATCTTAATTAAAATTATTTTTTTTGGTCATAAAATCTACAGTGTTGCTCACATTCACACTCTACTTCTCCTGTAACATTAAAAATGTGAATGGAGTTTATGATATTAATAGCATCACCACAGTCCTTTCTGACTTGTCAAACTGACAGTTACAACTAACCTCATGTTACAACTTTCCTCGGTCTCCCCTATTGTTGTTTTTGTGAGGACCATATTATAAAAGTATTAAAGTAGTGTTTTGTGTTAACAGTCTACATTTTATTCCAGTAGCCACTTTTCATTCACTCCCAGTTTTAATTATTTTCTGCTCTCTTCTCACTTAAGGTCGTTGAAGTATCAACAGGCAGTGAATCAGTGCAGGGTCCAGCACTCAATCCTAGGAAAAGGCTTCATTCTGCAGAGGAAGTGCAATGTGGCAGCCGGCCAAACCCGGAGGGTGCCGGTTCAGTGTCCGTAACGGAGTTAAGTTATTCTGAGAACAAGCAGGGGAGGGGAAGCCTGTGTCGGCGATGTCAAATCATTGCGAACCAACTGAACAGGCAGGCGCGTGAGCTGGCCGAGCCAGGAACTCTGAAGGTTTGTGCATTCAACTAAACCATTAAATCAATTCATCTCAGAGCCTGTTACACCATGAAGACAGTGACTGTGGTTTAGAAATAATAATTTTAATCTTTGAGGACTGAACTCTAATTAAAGGCAGTAAAAGTTAATTTCTAACAATATCCATTACATAATAATAAAGAATTAAGGAGAGTTCAAAAACCTTAAAAGGCGTAGTTTACCCAAAAATCAAAATATTTTTTTTTTCTCACGCTCATGTTGTTCCACACCTGTCTCACCTTTTATCTTCAGTGGAATACAAAAGATGATGTTCAGCATATTGGTAGTCTCATTCTTCTCTTAGTTTTATTGTACAGAGGGAAAAAAATACAAGTGTTGGGTGACAGTGACTGTCATTCTGCCTAACATTTTCTTTTGTGTTTCACAGAATAAAGAAAGTCAGCAGGTGTGGAACAACATGACATGAAGTAAATGATGAAAGAATTTTGATATGTACACATTACTATTCAAAAGTTAGGGGTCAGTAAGTTTTTGTTTGTTGCACTTTGAAATAAATGCATAGTTTTATTCAGCAAGGATTCATTAAATTGGTTAAAAGTGACATTAAAACATTTATATTACAAAAGATGTTTGAACTTTCTTAATCTGAGAATGATGAAAAAAAAAATGAAAGCCTGTTTTCACCACTGAATAAAAAAAGGTAATTGTGATGTGAGTTTATCTCTCAATTCTGACTTTTTTCTCAGAATTGCGTGATACAAGCTTGCAATTCTGACTTTTTTTTGCCGAATTATGATAAATGAGAGTTATAAAGTCGGAATTGGAAATTTATATTACGCAGTTGCGAGTAAGTTACGAGACAAACTTACAAGTTTATTTCACACAATTCTGACTTTATTTATCAGAATTCTGAGTTTATATCTCACATTTCTGACTTTATAGTGCAGTTGGGAGTTTATATCTCACAATTGTGAGAAAAATGTCAGAATTACAAGATATAAACTCGCAATTCTGACTTTTTTTTCTCAGAATTGCATGATATAAACTTGCCGTTGCGAGTTATTAAGTCAGAATTGCGAGACAAACTCACAATTGTGAGTTTATATCACGCAATTCTGACTTTATTTCTCAGAATTATGAGTTTATTTCTCAGAATTGCGAGTTTATATCTCACAATTCTGACTTTATAGTGCAATTGTGAGTTTATATCAGACAATTCTGAGAAAACAATTTAGAATTGCGTGATATAAACTTGCAGTTGCGAGTTATAATGTCAGAATTGCAAAACAAACTCGCAATTGGGAGTATATATCACGCAATTCTGACTATTTCTCAGAATTATGTCTTTATTTTTCAGAATTGCAAGTTTATATCTCACAATTCTGACTTTATAGTGCAATTGTGAGTTTATGTCTCACAATTCTGAGAAAAAAGCCAGAATTACAAGATATAAACTCAAGATATAAACACAATTGTGAGATATAAAGTCACAATTCTGAGAAATAAAGTAATAATTCTGATAAATAAAGTCAGAATTGTGTGATATAAACTCACAATTGTGAGTTTGTCTCACAAGTCTGACTTTATAACCCGAAACGGCAAGTTTATATCACGCAACTCTGAGAAAAAAAAGTCAGAATTGTGAGTTTATATCTTGTAATTCTGACTTTTTTCTCACAATTGTGCGATATAAACTGACAATTGTGCTATAAAGTCAGAATTGCAAGATATAAACTAAGAATTCTGAGAAATAAAGTCATAATTCTGATAAATAAAGTCATAATTGTGTGATATAAACTCTCAATTGTTTGTCTTGCAATTCTGACTTTATAACTCACATTGGCAAGTTTATATCATGCAATTGTGAGTTTATATCACACAATTATGACTTTATTTATCAGAATTATGACTTTATTTATCAGAATTGTGAGTTTATATCTCACAATTGTGAGAAAAAAGTAAAAATTACAAGATATAAACTCGCAATTCTGACTTTTTCTCAATTCTGACTTTAAACTTGCCGTTGCGAGTTATAAAGTCAGAATTGTGAGACAAAGTCACAATTGTGAGTTTATATCACACAATTCTGACTTTATGTATCAGAATACTGACTTTATTTCTCAGAATTGTGAGTTTAAATCTCACAATTCTGACTTTATTGTGCAATTGTGAGTTTATATCTCACAATTCTGAGAAAAAAAGTCAGAATTACAAAATACAAACCCGCAATTATGACTTTTTTCTCCGAATTGCAAGTTAGCACACTTGGTAGCGCAGTTGTGAGTTTATACCTCACAAGTCTGAGAAAAAAAGTCAGAATTCCAAGATATAAACTCTTTTTTTAATTATTTTTATTTCTTTTATTCAGTCATGAAAATGGTCATCCATTAAAAAAAATTGTATCACGGTTTCCACAAAAATATTAAACTAATGAAGGACCATGTGACACTGAAGACTAGAGTAAAGAGTAGAGTTGTTGAAAATTCAACTTTTCCATCACAGGAATAAAATACTTTTTCAAATATATTAAAATAGAAACACTTACTTTAAATTGTAATAATATAAATGCAGCCTTGGTGAGCATAAGAGACTTTAAGAAGTCCACATATTATTACAGGAACTAGAGCTGTAATCGGGCCTTAAAAGTTAGGCCCGACAAGGCCCGAGCCCGACCGAAATCAGCCCAAGACTGACAGCTTTTTAAAAGCCCGAACCTGTTTACAGCCCGACATTATTGAAATTTGCGCACACACACAGCACTTTTGCCTTTTTTCAAGAATGAGTCATTTATACATTTTTAAAGATAATTTATTAATGACTAGGCTATAGGCCACTAGGAAGTTATAACAAAGAAATGAAATAAGTCCTCTAACATCGTAACATCTCAGTAACGACATCTCGCGCTCAAATAGGCCTAGGCATAACCTACAATATAAATAGACCTACGGGCCTATAAAAAAGAGTCTTTCACCCTTTCACTGCTGCTGCTACTGGCCGGGATGCGTAGTACTGATCTGGCTAATTTTGCAAGTTTTGGGTAGGATGGTTTGTTGATGTTCCACCAGCCAAGAACATCCGTTTCATTTTCCATAACGGTTTCAATGTAGCGACTGACCTCGTCATCTTCGCAGTCAGCTTGCCTTACATTTTCCCACTCCTCAAAATTTGCTCCGGAGAGCTCTTGGTCTCGAATCGCCACATCTGGTGGACCTGCAGCCATGGCTTGCAGAAGAGTGCGGGCATGAGCATGTACGGCATTCCTGTCTGAGTGTGACAACATTCTCAGCTGATTAAATTTTGGCCAGAGGAATGTTGCGATTTTGTGGAGGTCCTGTATTACCTCTTTACGCGAGAGCCAGTCTTCGTGCCGTTTACGCACGACAGCTTGCTGAGGGGAGTCCAGGACATTGGGCTGACAGTGGCGCTTCAGTTTCTCACACCAGAGACACACAAGCTTAAGTGTAGGATACTTGTCCCCCTCAAGTTCCCGTTGTGCTTCATAGAACTGCTTCAGAAAGTCTATCAAAAAGGCCAGTGTGTCCGGTGCTATTTTTTCAATGCGCGCGCTCTCCCCTCGTTCCTCAAGCTTTTCATAGAGCTCATGATAAATGGCCTGTATAGAAGTCAGTGTGAGGTACACAGTACTGAACCGAGTGTCTCCCATTTGCAGCAATGTTGTTGACAGTTGTGCAGCCAACCCCGACTGTTTAACATACCTCACTAATGATTTAGCAGCAGAAATTGCATCTCCTATGTCCGGAGCACCGTCGGCTTTGGATAGCTCGGCAATGTCGAGTCCTCTTCCAAAGGGAACATTGTAGTTGTCAGGGTTCTATTAACCAGTTCCATATACTCACTTATGAAATGGCATGTGATTGTCAAATAACTAAATTTCCTATAATCCTCTGTCCACATGTCTGTTGTCATTGCGACCGTGCCATCTTTCAACACGGTCTTAATTTTCTGTACTAAAGCTTCCCTCTTTTCTTCTGCCATGTCAGTGCACCTCTTCACAATTGTCACATGGCAGGGAATAACAGAGTTTACCGGAACCCTGCCATATGCAGCCCCCACATTTATTAACTCTTGCGCCAGCTCTTCAAACCCCTGGCCATTTACGACATTAAAAGGCCTAATGTCTTTACAACAAAAGCTGACGCACTTTTCAGTCACCGTTTGTTTCACCTTTGCAGAGATGGGGGTTAATGTTGTAACAAACGTTCTGATAGTTGGTTGATCCTGGGCACTGGCACGTGTTGAACTGCTTCGATCAATTTGCCTCATCAGGGACGAATTCCCTGTCGTTTTGCTGCGGTACTTTAACAGAATGTCGCATCTCTTGCATTTCACATAACCCACTGGCTCGTTGTTCTCGTTATGCACATGCTCAAAACTTTTCCACACCTCAGACTTTTTCTTTTCAGGCGCAACCAAAACATAATCGCCAGAGGCCAGCCTCCGTTTCACCTCCTCAGCATCCATTTTCGAATCTTTCTCGTGCTAATCGAAACGCATCACCTGACCACTCATTTACCGCGCAAGCCCGAGCCCGTATAGAATGAGTGTAGAATCCCGTCGGGTTCGGGCAAAGATTTACAGCTCTAACACAAACATCTAAAATTTGCAGTACACATTTGAATTTGATGCAGTGTGTTTAAAACACCATTTGACACAAACACCTTTGGACACACTGCTGTCATTAAGGATAATACCTGCTCTATGAAGTTAAAATTGCAGTCTAAACAGTATTTTGACTCGTCTACCTCCTCAGCCCACCATGCATCTGAAATAGCTTTAGACAATGATCAAAAATATGAGCTGTGCTACTTCTACACTGTCCACAATGATTATTTTAGATGATAGTGAGATGTATTGCAGGTAAAACACATTTCAATGACCAGTAGAACCCTCCAACTCAGCAGGATTTTATGGTCCCATTAATCGTGAGCGATGACACACTTTGAGTGGCTATATTCAAGAGAAGAACTGCTGAGATGAATGTAAGCAGTCATGCCTATCATTGGTGATGAGAGTTCTGATTATATTAACTGTCCTGGCAGTGCATAAAGAGACGGTTGCAGCCCACCATAGTGTTTTACTGAAGAATCAGCTTAAAACTAAACTGCAACTAAGCTTATAGTATGTTTACGGCAGAAGCATAACTTTTAATGGAAATCTCCTCTTATATATACAGTTTAGTTGACTCATTGTCATTGACTTTTAGTTATTTAAGAGCTGACCCACATGTTTCCTTTGTTACTGCTTGTATTTATTATGCAGTGACATCATTATTTATGAGTGTTAATATTGTCTTGTTTCCATGCTTGTTGTTAGGTATTGTTCTTAGCAACAATGCATGTTAAGGAAAGTGTAGAAGTGATACCATCTAAAAAGGAAGTTAAAACCACCTAACTTTTACCACTCAATGAAAGTGTGATCCTGTTGGCTTGGTAATGCATTTCCTCAAATGGCCAGAGGCTGTGCATTCCTTCACGTTGACTGGGCTTAAAAAGAGTTGGATCTGTCCGTAACCTCCTGTTTTGAAATTTTGTCTTTCAAGCTGATCCAGCCACATAGAAGAATAGTTTATGAGGCTTCGTCCTATATAAAAAATAAAGGTTCCACTATTTTGCCAACAATCATGTTTTTTTTATATAATCTAAAGAACAGTTTTCCACTGTAAAGAACCTTTTGTGCAATGAAAAGTTTCCTTGGATGTTAAAGGGTTAGTTAATACAAAAATGAAAAGTCTGTCCTTAATTACTTACCATCATGTCATTCCAAACCCGTTGGAGTTTGGTTGCTGTCTATGCAGGGGCAGAAATCGCTCGGATTTCATCAAATTTATCATCTTAATTTGTGTTCCGAAGATGAACGAAAGTCTTACAGTTTGGATTAAGATGAGGGTGAGTAATTAATGACAGAATTTTCATTTTTGGGTGAACTATCCCTTTGAAGTTTGTTCATGAAACCATAGATGCCAACATCAAACCTTTATTTTTTATTTTGGTAATCATTTTATTTCTGAAAAGGGTATTTGTTGCTTCTTTATGGAAGGGAGGATTCATTTAATTAAAAAAAATGATAATTAATTAATACTGAAAAACATATTTAGCTGACACTTTAAGGCAGCAGTGCTGGGCTATAAAGCTACAGTGTCTGATTCAGTCACACACCTTTTGATTACAGCAGATTTCAAGGTTTATTTTGGGGATGGGTGTACATTTCACTCACTTGTTTTGGGAAAGTCTTGCTCTTGCTAAAAAATGTGGTTTCCAGTCCCTCCCTTTTGCACTGGAACATAACAATTCCATCCTAATACTATAGATCATCCAGTCATTTAAGAGGTTTTTATTAAAGGGGTAGTTCACCCAAATATTAAAATTCTGTCATCATTTACTTACCCTCAAGTTGTCCCAAACCTGTATGAGTTTTTCTCTTTTGTTGAGCAGATAAGCAGATATTTTGGAGAATGTTGGTAACCAAACAGTTGACGGTAGCCATTGATTTACATAGCATTTTATTTCATACTATGAAAGTCTATCAAATGTGTGTGGTCAACAGAAGAAAGAAACACATACAGGTTTGGAACAACTTGAAGATAAGTAAACGATGACAGAATTTAGATTTTTGGGTAAACTACAGTGCCTTGCAAAAGTATTCATACCCCTTAATTTTTTTTTTCACATTTTATTATGTTGCTGCCTTTTGTTAAACTGCTTTAAATTACTTTTTTTTTCTCCACATCAATCTGCACTCCATGCATCATACTGGCAAAGCAAAAACAAGTGTTTAACACCTTTGCAGATTTATTAAAAATACAAAACTTAAATTATTCTGTTGCATAAGTATTAATACCCTATTCTAAGATGAGTTGAAATTTAGCTTGGGAGCATTCATATTGCTTGTAGATGTTACTGCACTTTAAGTGAAGTTAACCTGTGGCAAATTTAATTGAATGGGTATGATTTGGAAAGTCACACACGTCTCAATAGAATGTCTAAGAGCAAAAACCAAGCCCTGAGGTAAAAAAAACAAAAACAAAACTAAAAAAAACTGTAGAGCTCAGAGACAGGAGTGCATCACGTCACACATCTGGGGAAGAGTTCAGAAAATTTTTTGCTTCATTGAAGGTTCACAGAAGCATGTAGTCTCTGTTACCCTTAATGGAAAAAGTTTGAAACAATCAGGACTCCTCCTAGAGCTGATCTCCTGGCCAAAATGAGCAATTGATAGAGAAGGGCCTTGGCTAGAGTGGTGACCAAGAACCTGATGGTCACTCTAGTTGAGCTCCTTTGAAGGAAACCACACTGCTCATCACCTGCAGAGTAGCATCCCAAAAGTAAAGTGTGCTGATAGCAGCCTCATACTGTGTGGCTGTTTTTCAGTGGCAGGGACTGAGGGACTCGTCAGAGTAGAAGAAAAGCTCAATGCACCAAAATATTGAGGTTATATTGAGAATATTGAGCCTTTATGAAAACCCAGTCCAAAGCAGTCAGAACCTCAGACTGGGCAGAAGGTTCACCTTCCAACACAGCAAGAGTGGCTTATAGACAACTCTGTGAATGTCCTTGAGTGGCCCAGTCAGAGCCTGGCTTTGAACCCAATCAAACATTTCTGGAGAAACCTGAAAATATCTGCCAGACTCCATCCAAGCTGACAGAGCTTGAGAGGTGAAGAGGTGAGGCGAAGAATGGCAGATAATTGCCAAATGTTGATGTGCAAAGCTTGTGACATCATACCCAAAAAGACTGTAAAGGTGCTTCAGCTAAGTACTGAGTTAAGGGTATGAATACTTATGCAATATACTTATTTCAGTTTTTTATTTTTAATAAATATATGAAGTTGTGACAATTCAGTTTTTGCTTTGTCATTATGGCGCATGTAGTGTTGATTGATGAGAAAAAAAGTAATTTAAAACAGTTTAAGATAAGGCAGCAACATAACAAAATGTGAAAAAAATTAAAGGGGAATGAATACTTTCGCATAGCACTGTATACCTTTAAGAATATTTATTACGTTGGTCAATCATCTTAGTAAAGTGGCGCTTGGTAATTAAAGATGACTTTTCAGACAAGTGAATTGAGCTGAGAAAGGTACATTTTGTATTGCAACTATTGATTCACTCAAAAAACAAAGATAGACAAGCTACAATCTAATCTTACCTTCTTCGTAAGATGTATTCAGAAGACTAATAAAGCTAGCCTTTAATGCATGGACAGAATAAATAGCTGCTTTCTTAGACTAATTACAAGCCTGGGGATAAGATGTGGTAAAGCTGTAAAATGTGCAAGGACATTTTCTTCTATGCTGCCTCAGACAGAGTTAAATTGTTTGTCAGCTCAGACAATCTAGTCTGGGTCCAGACAGTCAGATTAAGCTGTAAGATACCTCAGCAAAGGCTGAGCGTTCAACAAAAGCAAGATGAAAGAGTCTCAGGCCACTTTTAGCACACAATGATGCTGTCAATACCAGACTCCATAAGTTTGCCTCATGGAAAGAGTTTAGATTAAAAAGTGTAATGGCAGTCTAAATCCATTCGGACTCGTCGATGGAAAACAAATTGGATTGTGAATGGAGAGATTTATCTCAATTTCACATCATTATGATCACATAACAGTGGGTCACCCCATGAATTAAAAACAAATCCTTATGTAGCAGATCTGCAGAAGGAAGATTAACTTTAAGGAGCACTCATATGGCATTTTTTTCACAGCCCAAAATATGCGGTAATATAAGTAAATAAAATAAACTGAATATTAGCTATTTTTTTTGTATACTAAAAAAAAAAGTTTTTTTCCTGTATTGGTTTTGGGGCAGATTAAAGGCATAGTTCAACCATGTTGTTCCAAACCTGTAAGACCTTTGTTCATCTTCGGAACACAAATAAGTTATTTTGATAAAATCAAAGAGCTTGCTGACCCTGCATAAACAGCAATGCAACTACCATGTTCAAGGCCCAGAAAGGTAGTAAGGATATCGTTAAAATAGTCCAGTAGTCCGTAATATAATATTCTGCAGTAGTAATTGTGTGAAAATTACACTTTAATAATCAAAACTCTCAATCAGTGTAAATCATACTTTGTGTGAAAAGGAATAAAAGTTTCACTGCCTCTAGTGTTCATTTCAACTGGAAACTGCAATGATTCGTACATTATAGGTAAGTTTTTTTCAGAAATGTTTGCAGAAATGTATATAGAGGGATGTATTTCCAATGAGCCTATGTTGGAGAGCTTTGTGACCCTGCGTAGACAGCAATGCAACTGACACGTTCAAGGCCCAGAAAGGTAGTAAGGCCATTGTTAAAATAATCCAATAATCCATCAATGGTTCAACCGTAATGTAATGAAGCTACGAGAATACTGTTTGTGTGTTCACAAGAGTACCACGATGACCAGAATGCTGGCTCCTGCATCAGCAGCACAATACGCATGCGTCGTGGTACTCACATGAACATGTGTCTCGTAACTTCATAACATTACGGTTGAACCACTGATGTCACATGGACTGCTTTAATGATGACCTTACTACCTTTCTGGGCCTTGAATGTGGTAGTTGCATTGCTGTCTATGCAGGGTCACAAAGTTCTCGGATTTCATCAAAAATACCTTAATTTATGTCCTTAAGATGAACAAAGGTCTTACGGGTTTGGAACTAATTGAGTAATTAATGACAGAATTTTCTCTTTAAGCTTTAGAGACTTGATATCTGGGATGAAACATAATTAGTACAATTTTAATAAGGTCTGAAAGCCATGGTAAATGTTCAGTGAAATTTTCATAAAACCTAGCAAAAGCAAATCAAGGGTCTGAATTTCTCCAGGCCATCTCAGTATCCAATATCTGAGGTCACATGCCTTAAAGTCACAGTATGATCTCTGTGTCAGGACTAGGCAAAGGCATGTGATATTAAATATTTGTTGGGAAGACTAACCGTAGCATTATTTAGTCTGCTGTGCAGTTTTGGTTTTCATTTTGGCATAACACTTCACTTTTGAATATATGTGGGTGTTTTTATCACTACATACTTGTAATTCTGAAAGCTGGAAAAACATGATTTGTGTAACTACTAATGACTACTAATGACTTGTTTTCACCCTTTAAAGGATAGTTCAGCCAAAAATGAAATGTCATTTATTACTCAATAATTACTCACCTCATGTCGTTCCAAACCCATAAGACTTTCATTCATCGCCGGAACACAAATTAAGAAATTTTTGATGAAATGTGAAAGCTTTCTGACGCTACTACCACATTCAAGGCCTAGAAAGGTAGTAAGAACATTGTTAAAATAGTCTGTGTGACATCAGTGGTTCAACCTTAATTTTATAAAGCTACAAGAATACTTTTTGTGCACAAAGTAAACAAAAATAATGACTTTATTCAACAATTTTAAGATGCATTGCGTCTTGTTTACATTTTTTGCCCAGCCTAAAACTGAACTAAGAGAGATGGATGTTCTATGTCAGAACACTGGCTCCTGTGTCAGTAGCACCACATGCATGTGTCGTATTTTAACAATGTCCTTACTACCTTTCTGGGCCTTGAATGTGGTAGTTGCATTGCTGTCTATGGAGGATCAGAAAGCTCTCTTCATCAAAAATATCTTAATTTGTGTTCTAATGTTGAACGAAGGTCTTATGGGTTTGGAACGACATGAGGGTGAGTATTATTATGAATTTATAATATATTATAAGGGTATTGAATGAATGCGTAATGCATTATAAAAAAAAAACCTATAATATGTTATATCATCTCATGAGTACTCATAACAGCAATTATAATACATTATAATACTTAAGTATCTGAGGTTACAACTTTTAAGATTATGATTATTTATAACACATAATGGACGCCATATTAAATCGACTTAATTTATAATGGACTGTATCATATTGTCAGGCATTCACAGCAGCCACCTTCACCTGTCACAACAACAGAAGCTCCACCCACCAGATCATCATCACCTGAATTCTAACACCTGATCTCAATTACCACACCCTTTATATAGCCCAAACTTTCAGAGACTCTTTGTCTGGTCTACCGTGCACATCCCGATGTCAGCCACAGACCTCAGACCCATCTCCTGGATATTCTTCCCTTCCATTGAGATCTCTAAGGGCATTATTCCCACGATTGCTAAAGGACCGTCAGATAAGCCTTACCTGCCATCATTGACATTGTTTCCAGTTTCCAAACAACATCTGTTTAATAAACTACCATTACGTTTTACTTACCTCTGTTTGCAGTCTCATCTCTACAAGTTCGTGACATGTATTACATTTACTTTTTACATTTATATTACATTTTATTTTGATCCCCTAAGTCGTTTGACTATAAGCAACTTTCCAACTACATGTCAATTAACACTTCTTAGAGTATTAGTAGACTTAAGGTTAAGGTTAGACTAGGTAGATGGTTCACGTACTTGCAAAGTTACTTACTTATAATCAGTTTGTCTTTTGTGGAACCATTAAAATACAGTGTCAGCATTTATTTAGTATATTACTAATAATATACTGCTAGCTGACATGCAGTTACAGAGTTAGCTGTCTAAAGGATACCATCAAAATAATCAAACTGATAATACAAATGTGTCATATTACATACATATTCATACCTGATCTTATGGCTCTTTGAGAAATATTATTATTACTTATAAGTGGTCTTTGTATGCTTTAAGTAAAATGACATGAGTAACATGGCAAGATATGAGACTTAAAGGGATAGTTCACCCAAAAATGAAAATTTGATGTTTATCTGCTTACCCCCAATGCATCCAAGATGTAGGTTACTTTGTTTCCTCAGAAAAACACAAACGAAGATTTTTAACGAAAACCGGTGCAGTCTGCCAGCCTTATCATGGTAGTGGATGGGCACCAGACCTTTAAAAGTAAACAAAAACATGCACAGACAAATCCAAATTACACCCTATGGCTTGTGATGATACATTGATGTCCTAAGACACGAAACGATCGGTTTTTGTGAGAAACAACAGTATTTATATCATTTTTTACCTTAGATACACAGCCACGTCCATCTGTCATGTGCATCAGTCACGTCCATGGTCACGTCACATTAGCACGCGCTCTGGCGTAGAATACGCAAACGTCGTAAGGGGAAATCAGTGAAAAGTCCCGGATGAGTTTGCGCAAACTAACGTAATCTTTTAGCTTTAAATCGGTTTAAACAATCAGGATACGCGCAAGTAATTACCATTTTGAATAGCCGCTATACACACACAATCTCTGTGCACTGTGTAAACAATGAGTGTCGTATACATGCGACAGATCGCTTCCGGCGTTTGCGTATTCTACGCTAGAGCGCGTGCTCATTTGACGTGACTGATGCCAAACTCGTGCACATGACAGATGGACGTGGCTGTGAATCAAAGGTAAAAAATGATATAAATACTGTTCAGTTTCTCACAAAAACCGATCGTTTCGTGTCTTAAGACATCAATGTATCATCACGAGCCGCGGGGTGTAATTTGGATTTGTCTGTGCATGTTTTTGTTTACTTTTAAAGGTCTGGTGCCCATCCAGGTCAATGATAAGGCTGGCAGACTGCACCGGTTTTCGTTAAAAATCTTCGTTTGTGTTTTTATGAGGAAACAAAGTAACCTACATCTTGGATGCATTAAGTTGAATAAGTTGAGTTTTACCATTTTTAAATCCATTCAGCCGTTCTCCTGTTCTGGCGGTATCACTTTTAGCATAGCTTAGCATAGATCATTGAATCCTATGAGACCAATAGCATCACGTTCAAAAATGACCAACGAGTTTCGATATTTGTTGTGTTTAAAACTTGACTCTTCTGTAGTTATATCGTGTACTAAGACCGGCGGAAAATGTAAAGCTGCGATTTTCTAGGCCAATAAGACTAGGAACTACACTCCCATTCCGGTGTAATAGTCAAGGAAGTTTGCTGCCGTAATATGGACGCAGCAGGCACAGTAATATCACGCAGCGCCATAAATTAATTCCCGGCTGGGTAACTTCCAACGAGGAACGCTCCCTGTGCGTGTAGTTGGTCACGTTGTGCTGCGATGTGCTGCGTGATATTACTGCACCTGCTTCGGCCATGTTATGGCAGCAAACTTCCTTGACTATTACACCAGAATGGGAGTGTAGTTCCTTATCTTATCGGCCTAGAAAATCGCTGCTTTACATTTTCCGCCGGTCTTAGTACACGATATAACTGCAGAAGAGTCAAGTTTTAAATAGGACAAATATCGAAACTCGTTGGTCATTTTTGAACGCGATGCTATTGGTCTCATAGGATTCAATGATCTATGCTAAACAATGCTAAAAGTGATATCGCCAGAACAGGAGAACGGCTGAATGGATTTCAAAACGGTAAAAATCAACATATTAACTCGGGGGGAGTTGGAGAATGAGCCTATTTCCAAAAAAAGTGGAGTGTTCCTTTAATAATACCCTTATAATGTATAAAATACAGGCTTCATAGAAAGTGTTACCGAATTTTCATTTTTGGGTGAACTATTCCTTTACCCTTTTTGTCCATCTTCCTGCAGAGGCATAACTGCTTATATTTCTGTTATTCCAAATGATAATACTGTTTTACATGCAGTGTTGTGCTTTTGTTTTCTCAATTTACAGTCATCATCCACATCAGTGATTTTCTTTAACCGGTCTCGAGGCATGATGGAATATTTCTGAGTGCTGGTCCGCTGAATATCCTCTAAAATGCTAGAGTAGAGATTGTAAAGGCTCCCAGCATGTTTTGCTTTTACGTTCACTAAGAAAATCACCCAAGAACATTTTCCTATCTGTGAGCTTTAGATGACACACTAAGAGTCTGACTGCCCCCCTGTGTTCAACACTAGCATGAACGGGGGGGACCTTCCAGCTCGGAAAATATTTACTGAAGGTACTGAGAGGACTACTTACCGAGCAGTGCATTCTAGGTAAAAAGGATGATTACTACAATCAGCCAGGACCATCCTACAGAGAATCACCTGACCGTAAATTCACTGGGAAAGTCTCAGAAGAGGCCGTCTGTGGTCTCACTGGAGGGGGTGAAGCAATCTCAAAGAAATAAACTGGGATGGAATGATGTGCTGGTCCATGTGATGAAAATTTAAACCTGTACATGTCCCTGCTGTCTCAGCAGTCAGTCTGCCAGGCATGACCGCGGTTTATAGGGAAAAGCAAGTGGGGTACTTTCCCAAGGGGATTAAGGCTTCCTTTTTTTTACAGGTCTATACCTATAAGGTCTCTACCCTCCCTCGATGAGATTATTCTTCCAGTCGTCTTGTCCTTGGCTTGCTAGCAGGTGACCTTTTGGCACTGCAAGCACTCTTTTTAGTTTTCCAACAGCGATACATTGTGAAGGGTAAAAGGCTATGGCTGAGAATCAAACTCTTCCCTCCTGGGTGTCTTTTCGCTCAAAGTGCACGACAGCTTCAAAAATCATCTGTGAGCTTGATGTAATCTGCTGCGCAGTCAAAGCCTCCATCACCGAAGCGGTTCATTATTTAGGTCCATTTCCTTCCTGTTATTTCTCTGGACTTGGAAAGAGTGTGATTTACTCTAGTGAATAGGTAATCTTCAGAGCGTTTGTGGCCAGATGACATATCATCTCTGTGCTCTTCTCTGTCAGTCTCCCCCTTCCATCCTGTGCTGATTATGTCACGCCCTGAGGGGTCACAACTTGTCCATCACAGATCAATCCATCACACTGATGGGACCTGGTTGTCATAGCAACCTGTTTGAAGGATGGAATAAGAATCACAAGGCTTTCTTGCATTTCCTAAAGCTTAGTCATTCATCCATTCTCGTCTGTCTGCATGTGTGTCCACTTATTGAATTAACCAAAATATTTTACTTTTTATATTGATGTATGGGGCTATATTTTGTAATAGGGCTATATTTGGCTGAGATACAACTTTTTGAAAATCTGGAATCTGAAAAAAATCAAAATTCTGAGAAAATCCCCTGGCAAATTCTGACTTACAGTTACTTTTATTCAACCAGCAAGTTTTTTTTTTTTTTTTTTTTACCAGAAATGACACAGGCTTCTGCCAAAAGATAATAAGACAATGTACAAGAGGCATCATTGTGGAAAAAAAAAAATATTTCTCAGCTTTTATTTACATTTGAACAAGAAGTGGCATGTCCAAAATTATTCATACCCTTTGCAAACTCTCACAGTCTATGGGAAAATCCAAAGTTCTATACCATTCTAAATAGTCCAAGCTGTTCTAAAGCATCCTAATTACCCTGATTTCTAACCCTAACCTAAGTGATTTCAATATCTGGAAAAGTCATGGAAATTAAGAAAATCTTAGCAAGATTTAACTCCATGAGAGTTATTTTTATAATAAACATTTTATAATAAATTTTCCTAGTGAGATTGCAAGTACTTTAAATTGTGAAAAAAATCCAATCCAGTAAAACTAAATAAATAAAAACTGTAAGTCATAAGGCCTTCAAATACTTGTTGTAGACATTCCAAGGCTCTAGAGTCTGACATTTTAGATTTTTAACATTTTTCTGACTTTTTTTATGCAAATGTAATTATTTTTTCTCAGAATTGTGAGATATAAATTCTGAGATATAAAAACTCACAAACTCACAATTCTGAGAAATAAGCTTACAATTCCTTTTTATAATTTTTATGTTGAAAACAGCTGCACTTCTTTATATTTTTGTGGAATGCAAATCTGCAATTTTATCTCTTTTTAGAAATCATACAGAACAAAATTGACCAAATAACTGCATTAAAGTATTAGTTTACTTCCAAAATAAAAATTTCCTGATAATTTACTCACCCCTATGTCATCCAATATGTTCATGTGTTTCTTACTTCAGTTGAAAATTTATTTTTTTTGAGGAAAACATTCCAAGATTTTATGATGGACCAAACTGCAGTTTCAATGCAGCTTCAAAGGGCTTTACACGATCCCAGCCAAGGAAAAAGGGTCTTATCGAAACGATCTGTCATTTTCTAAAAAAAAAAAAAAAAAAATACACAATTTTTAACCACAAATGCTCGTCTTGCACTAGCTCGACTTAACGCATTACGTAGTCACGTTGAAAAGTTACTGACCCAGTGTTTACAAAGCTATCAGCTATCAAGCTTTGAGGCTGTATTGAAACTGCAATTTGGACCTTCAACACGTTGATCCCCATTGAAGTCTACTATATGGAGAAAAATCCTGGAATGTTTTCGTCAAAAACCTTTCTTTTCGACTGAAGAAAGAAAGACATGAACATCTTGGATGACATGGGGGTGAGTAAATTATCTGGAAATTTTTATGTTAGCAAAAATATACATATAATTGAAACCCCTAATATTTACAGATACTATAATACAGTCTCAACTTTTTTATTTTTTCAGCATTTTAACATTGCATGTCCATTAATCACATTATTGAAATGTTAGCATATCTGGCCACCATGGTGCTTTTGTATGCTTATCCGGCCACCGTGGAGTTTTGTCTCCGGTGAGTCCAAACTAATGAGAGTGACCTTTGATTCTCTCTGGAGCCTCAGAAGCCGGGTGAGTCGTTCTGCAGGTAAAAAGCGGCTGCACTCCTGCAGCTGAGCACCGAGCTCAGATCAATGCTGCATTTGCATTAATCACTCCAGAGTTCTCATTCACGGCTAACACATGATGACTGATGAATGTGTGAGTGGGAACATGTGTGAGGAGTGGGTTAGAAAGCTACCGGGCTGTGGAACTGAGCCAGGAGCTAATCAGGGTATTGCACTGCGTACGAAGACCCTACAAATCAGCACATGTGTGGGAGAAACACCAGCATGGAAAACTCCACAGTATTCCACCAACAGTTGTCATTGTAGTACTCCACACGGGGAAAAAAAGATCACATACACAGCACATCTGGCATGAAGTGGCAAAGTTATCATGAGCAGGCCCAGATTGAATCTGCAGACCTCTTTTAGATTTTTGGAAATTATAATTTATACATGACAAAATGTGCTAAACATACTAATTACATTCATTCATACCAATGACTAATAACAGTAATTCACTCTTATTGGTAGCTGAAACATAATCAAATCAGTCAAAATACTGAATAAAACAAAACACCAATGGCAAGAAATTATTGTTTTAATGGTTTAGATTTCTATGGAAATCTGCTTTTCTGTGGATCCAGAGTAAAAATATCAAAATAGTGAATATCCCGTCACAGTAAGCTTTGAAAATGCAAAATTACTTTGGACACCTCAAATAAAATTGACAAAATATGATGTTAGGCACTAGGACAGTGGATCTCAACTTCCAAGCAGGCCTTAATATGTCTTAAAATTATTAAAAATATGACAAAACATGCATTAAAATCAGTCCAAAAACTAAAAATCAATGTATATTTTTAACTTTTCTTTCCCTTTATGATCCAGGAAACTTAAAAAACTGAGATATAAAAGCCTAGTTTTTAAAAGGGAAATTCTTTACCTGGAAAGTCATGTAAATTAATAAAATCTATAGCAAAAACTCCATTGTAGTTTTTTTTTAAATAAAATGTTTATAATAAATTTTATATATAATTTTAATATAATAAATAGTGATGTCAAGATTGCAAATATTTTAAATTGTCTAAAAAAATTCCAACCCAGTAAAATAAATAAATAAATAAATAAATACTGTAAGGGCTTCAAATACTTGTTGTAGACGTTGGGAGGACATTGCGAGTTTACATCGCGCAATCCTGCCTTTTTTTCTCAGAATTGCATATTACAAACTCGCAATTGTGACTTTTTTCAGAACTGTGAGATAAACTCACAATTGTGTATTTTAAGATATATACTTGCAATTCTGAGAAATAAACTCGCAATAAAAAAAATAAAGTCGCAATTCTGTAAATAAAGTCGCAAGTTTATATCTCGCAATTCTGAAGTTATTAAGTCAGAACTGTGAGATACAAATTCACAATTGTGTGTTATAAAGTCAGAATTGCAAGATATAAACTCACAATTCTGAGAAATAAACTCGCAAATAAAAAAAAAGTTTATATCTTGCAATTTTGACTTTAGAAGACACAATTGCAAGTTATTAAGTCAGAATTGTGAATATAAAACTCACAATTCTGAAAACATATCTTTTCCCCCCCTCAGAATTGGACTTTAACTCACAACTGCGAGTTTATCTTACAAATTTCAGTCAGAATTGCGAAAAATAAACTCACAAAAATCACATTTAATTTACAATTGTGAGTAATAAAGTCCAATTCCAAGGGAAAAAGAATATTTTTTCTCAGAATTGCGAGTTTAAATCTCACAATTCTGACTTTACAACTCGCAATTTTGAGTTTGTATCCCTCAATTCTGACTTTAGAAGACGCAATTGCAAGTTGTTAAGTCAGAATTGTGAATATAAACTCACAATTCGGAAAACATATCTGTCTTTTCCCCCACCTTAGAATTGGACTTTAACTCACAATTGCGAGTTTATCTCACAATTTTGAGAAAAAAGTCAGAATTGCGATAAATAAACTCATAAAAAAATCACATTTAATTTCACAATTGCGAGTTATAAAGTCCAATTCCAAGGGGAAAAATAATATATTTTCTTAGATTCCAGTTTAAATCTCATAATTCTGACTGTATAACGTGCAATTTCAAGTTTATATCTCACAATTCTAATTCAAAAGACGCAATTGTAAATTTTTAAGTCAGAATTGTGAATATAAACTCGCAATTCTAAAAACATATCTGCCTTTTCCCCCTCAGAATTGGACTTTAACTCACAATTGCGAGTTTATCTCACAATTTTGAAAAAAAAAAAGTCAGAATTTTGAAAAATAAACTCACAAAAAAATCACATTTAAACTCACAACTGCGAGTTATAAAGTCCAATTCCAATGGGAAAAAGAATATATTTTCTTAGATTCCAGTTTAAATCTCATAATTCTGACTGTATAATGTGCAATTTCAAGTTTATATCTCACAATTCTAATTCAAAAGACGCAATTGTAAATTTTTAAGTCAGAATTGTGAATATAAACTCGCAATTCTAAAAACATATCTGTCTTTTCCCCCTCAGAATTGGACTTTAACACACAATTGCGAGTTTATCTCACAATTTTGAAAAAAGTCAGAATTGCGAAAAAATAAACTCACAAAAAAAATCACATTTAAACTCACAACTGCGAGTTATAAAGTCCAATTCCAAGGGGAAAAAGAATACATTGTCTCAGAATTATAAGTTTATATTTCACAATTCGGACTTTATAACTCGCAATTTCAAGTTTACATCACGCAATCCTGAGAAAAATGTCAGAAGTGTTCATTTGTATTATGCAATTCTGAGAAAAAAGTCAGAATTTTAAGATAAAAAGTTGCAATTAACTTTTTATCAGTGGCAGAAACGGGCTTCCATAATATACCTCTCATTCCTGTGGCACTGCGATCCATCTAGCTTTAAAATGAGTATATTTTATATTAAGCCACACAGGAAATCAATCTGTAATGATTAAATCCTCTACTGCTCAAACATTTAACTATATGAATTTGCTGGTCAGACTACTAATCTCTTTGATTCCAATGTGTATAATGTAACTGAATTGACCACAAATGTTAATGTTACCACACCTTGAGAAAAAGAGTCCAATGGTTATAAGAGAGCAGAAAGAATCAGTGATTCTAAAAGACGTTAACAAAACAGTGACAAGTCCAACATAAGAAAGACAGCTGAAGGAAGCGATATAGAGGTTTGTCATTGCATCCTTCAGAGTCAGTCATTAACCTGAGGCGATGGGGGTCTGACAGTGCGGTGGGCTGGATCAGCTCGAGTATATCGGATCGCTAAGCTGATAGAAGCACACTGGAACAGATTGAATAACAGGCTAAGTGAGCTGTGAAACAGATCAATGCAGTGGTTTGGTAGCCGTAATTCAGTTCTGTCCATGAACCTGCACCTCAATCAACTTTCATCGTCTGGCACTGAGATAAGTGCATCATATAAGTCACATTGAAAGCCCAAGTCAGACAAAAAAAGAAAAAAAAGCTTTCTCTTCATTGACAAATATACTAAAATCTTAGCACAAAACAGGTAGTAGCTTAGACACTTGATCCTTTCACAGTGCTGCGGTGTTAAAGGATGCTCAAGAGAATGCTTCGATACAGCACCGCCACAGTTTTATGCACCAGTTTGCCCAAAGAGGCCCCATACGCCTTGTCAAAGCTGGAATATTTAAGTTCCAACCGGCTTTATAACTCTCACCACACTCATTTTCAATAGCCACCAGAGCAATAAAGCTGCAGGGTTACAGCTCTCTCCTCATGAGTTCTGGATGCCAGTGCTGAATGCAGAGGAGGGATACAAGCTGTCCAGTGAAGCAAACACGGGACAAGTCATTACAAGCTTCCTGGTGTTTTTTCAGCTACTTTGAACTTGTGATTAATGCTATGGGCGTGTTAACTCGGCTTTGATTAAGTCACTTCCATCGGCCGTTTGTCCTTGTTGTCACTTCATGTAACCAGGTTGTCTCTGTCTTACTTTCAACCTCCTTATCTCCTTTCAGCCACAGCCTGCCTGGCGGTCACATTTTCAGATTAGTTGTCATTAGTGATGGCTCAAAGATTAGAATGTGAGATTTTGGTGTTTTGGGAGACGCACAGCAGCTGTGTCGAGGAGATAGCTGTATTCTCACACCTGAGACTGAGTTTAAGCTTAGAGTACAAAGTCTGAATGTCATCAAAAGGAAGCAATGTGGAATAATTAAAAAGTTTCATACACTTCATACTTTTTCTGTTAGAGGAAAAAGTCATGCATTGAAAACCTGGTGTATTGATTTCCAGATTGATATCTTGAAAATGTGCACATCCTATTTTAGTATTTAAAAACACACAAGGGCTGAAAATGGGACCTAAGAAGTGTGTTCAGTGCTGATCCACAGTGTTAAGGTGATTTCAATGAGTTTTTAGGTTCACACAGGTCTTAGAAAAGTATTTCAACCAAGTGTTTGAATTCGTTACACTCTTATCCAACTCTTAATTCATTTTGTGAAATGTTTTGAACAACGGCAACTTTTCGGGCCCACCGTATATGTTCCAAATAGCTTTACTGTGAAATCTGAAATGCAAAGAACTTTACGATGACCTCTAAGATAATGAGCTCATAAAACAACATTTGGGGATATATATTATGGGATGTTAACTTTGAGATCTTGTCGTTATCAACAAAGGGTTCCCTCTAGTTCTGTGATTGCCAATCTTTTTGACTCGAAGACCCCCCATTGTCCAACACAATATCTGAAGGCCCCTGCTCCTTCTTTAACTGAAACTGAGAGTGTTGAATTACGACTCATTTTGTAATTCCAGAAGTTTCTGGAATGGAATGTTTTAAATAAGGGAAATTTAGGGGAAAAATGCATATGATTTCAGTTTGCATTTTCATTTTGTGTTTGTGTATTTGATCATATTAATTAAATTATACTATTTTAGTATAATAATTTAAATAATTTGAAGTCATCTTATGACCCCTTTTTATGGAAGCCCTTTTCCACCACTGAATAAAAAAAGTAAAAAAAAATATATTACTTTTTTTTAATCTCATAATACTAACGTTTTTCTCGCAATTGTGAATTTATATATCTTGCAATTCTGACTTTTTTTCTCTCAGAACTGTGAGATATAAACCTGCAATTACGAGTTATAAAGTCAGAATTGCAAGAAATAAACTAGCAATTCTGAGAAATGAAGGTAGAATAGTGAGATATAAACTCCCAATTGTGAGTTACTGTATAAAGTCCAATTCTGAGGGGAAGAAGACTGATATTTTCTCAAAATTGCAAGTTTATATTTCACAGTTCTCAATTTATAACTCGTAATTTTGTTTTTAAGTAAAAAAGGAAAAAAAATCTCACAAATCTGTCTTTTTTCCTCAATTCTGACTTTATAACTTGGAATTTTTAGTTTATATCATGCAATTCTGAGAAAAAAGTCATAATTGCGAGTTTTATGATTCATTTGTGAGTAAAAAAGTCCCGAATTGCTTATAAAAGTTTATATGTCGCAATTCTGAGAAAAAAGTCAGAAGTGTGAGTTTATATCTGGCAAATCAGACTTTATAACTTGCAATTTTGAGTTTATGTCATGCAGTTCTGAGAAAAAAACAGAATTGTGAGTTTATTTGTCGCAATTCTGAGAAAAAAGTCAGAAGTGCGAGTTTGTATCACGCAATTCTGAGAATAAAGTCAAAACATTTCTGACGTTATAACTTGAAATTTTGAGTTTATATCAGGCAATTCTGGAAATTGTGAGTTTATATCTCATAGTTCTGACTTTATAACACGCAATCGCAGTTTTGAGTTATATTACACAATTTTGAGAAAAAAGTCAAAATTGCAAGTTTATATCTCACAATTCTTGAATTGCAAGTTTATATGTTGCAATTCTGAGAAAAAAAATCAGAACATTTCTGACTTTATAACTTGCATTTTTGAGTTTATATCAAGCAATTCTGGCTTTATAACTCGCAATCACAGTTTTGAGATTATATCACGCAATTCTAAGAAAAAAGTCGGAAGTGCAAGTTTGTATCACGCAATTCTGAGAGAAAAAAGTCTGAACATTTCCGACTTTATGACTTGTGATTTTGAGTTTATATCACATAATTCTGAGTTAAAAAAAAACAAACATTTTTTTTTTTTTTAATTTTTTATTCAGTGGGGGAAACAGGATTCAATACTTTTTACTGAGGCCCTCTAGTAAGTCCCAGCCCTTTATTGAGAACCTGGTTTAATTGCGTCTCTAATGTTGAGTCTCAGAACTTCCTGTGAATATTTCAAATGCCCATTCTTAACAAGGGTGCATGCAGAGGTCAATCCCACTTCCCGTGGTCGAATATTTTGCCACTTATCTTTTACTGCACCTGCAAGAATATCTCTTAATGTATAAATGCAGCTTGCAGCTTGTCGGCTTTATTTGACTGGGTCTAGTGTGACATTTACATTCAGCATATAAAATAACCAAACGCTTGAAGTTTATTATCTCATTGACATTTCTAAACAGCTTTCTTGTGTATGCGCAATGTTTTATAGGCTGTCTGCTGCATCATTGTTAATGTAGGCGTGCATAAAGTAGTTTCTAATACTTAACACTTGGTGATAAGAAGTCAGTGTTCTTGAAGGCCAATACATTAAAATGTGCATCCAGCAGAATGCACATAGATAATGTGAGAGCCACATAGAGGAAACTCAGCAGGTGGCCTGCTGAAAAACACAGGCAATGTGTGAGAGGACACCACAGCAGAGGTTTAAAAAGGAAAAAATAGCAAGCCATAACTGTTTTCTTTAAAAGGTGGTGCCATCACTGTACATTCCCTGTAAAAACAGGAAACTACACGGTGGACACAGGGAGGAGTGGAACTGTTCATTTGATCTCTGTTGGCTGGAGACCTGACATGTTCAGCTTTGACCTTCTTGGCTCAAAAACAAGTTCATAAAAGACGAAACCTGTGGTGAGGTACCTAAAATAGGAACTTTGACTGCCCTGTTGACATGGAACATTGAATCGTATCTCCTGCTGTTGTGGAATATTCTTAGGTTACCCATCGTCCTGGTTTTTTGGCATGGCCCGGAGCAGATATAGATTTTGATGATCGCTCACTCTGTGTCAGACCTTTGTATCTATGTGTCTGCTGTGATAACATTTATGAAGAAAAACTGACTTTTTTAACACTGTGAGGGCAGAACCTATTTGCAAACATTTATGTGAATACAGAGAAATAGAATAATGGTGTTTGCTTTAGCTAATTTTCACTATTGCTATCTGTAAGTATTGTTTTCCATTCAAGATATATAAATAAATATATTAAAATATTGCTAGACATCATAACTAAGGGTTGTTAAAGCTGTTCTGAGTGTTTATATCTCGCAATTCTGACTTTTTTTCATGAGATAAAAACTCGCAATTGTGAGTTACAAAGTATATTTCTGAGATATTTTCTCAAAATTGCGACTTTTATGTCTCACAATTCTCACTTTGTAACCTTCAATTTGGTGTTATAAATTCAGAATTGCAAGGCTATAGATTGCACTTCTGACTTTATTTCTAAGAATTGCGACTTTATTTTTTAAATCTCGCAATTGTGAGTTTTTTTCTGAGAAAAAAAAGTGACTTTATAACTCGAAATATGTATGTTTGGCACATGATTGATGGAAACAATAAGGCAAATTATAAAAAAGAAAATTCAAATGTGTCATTAAAATTCAACTCTTATTAGCTTTTTGTTTAAGACTATGCTGGAGCACTTTGACAAAATTAGGTTGTGCAGTTAATATATACTCCTGTTCAAAATGTTGGGATCAATAAGATTTTTAATGTTTTTAAAGACGTTTATTCTGCTCATCAAGGCTGCATTTATTTGATCAAAAATTTTAAAAAACAAAACAAAAAAAACAACTGTAGTATTTTGAAATGTTATTAGAATTTAAAATAACATTTTTCTATTTTAATATACTGTCAAATATAATTTATTCATGTGATGCATAAATTCATGTGATCATCCATTACTCCAGTCTTCAGTGTCATATGCTGATTTATTATCAATGTTGGAAACCTGCTGCTTAATATTTTTGGAAACTGTGATACTTTTTCAGGATTCTTTGATGAATAGAAACTTAAAAAGAATTTATTCAAAATAGAAATATTTTCTAACAATATAAGTCTTTGCCATCACTTTTTATTAATGTAATACATACTTAATAAATGTATAAATTTCTTTCAAAAAATAAATAAATGCTGTTCTTTTTTTTTTTTTTTTTTTTTTACATTTTTTCATCAAAGAATCCTGAAAAAAGTATCACAGGTTCTAAGAAAATATTAAGCAGCAATATAATAAAAACTGTTTCCAATATTGATAATACATCAGCATATTAGAATGATTTCTAAAGGATCATGTGACACTGAAGACTAGAGTAATGATGCTGAAAATTCAGCTTTGCATCACGAATAAATGCATCACAGAAATAAATGTTTAAAAGTATATTAAAATAGTAAACCTTTATTTTAAATTGCAATAATATTTTTTAATATTGTTGTTTTATTTCTGTATTTTGATCAAATAAATGCAACTTTGATGAGCATAAGAGACTTACTTTATTTATTTTTTATCAAAAAAAAAAAAAAAACTGTCCCAAACTGTGAAACGGTTGTGTACTAATATATAAATATTTAATGCTAATCTAGCATATTGCCTTTTCAAAATTAATAAGAAGATATTAATAATGAGGAGATTTGACCATGAATGTCACTTATTTTCAGCGGCAAAGTCGATTTTCATGTAAAACTGAACAGAAGAATTTAAACATAGAAGCCTGGGGGAGATTTTCTGTAGCATGTAGATGAAAAAATATCCATCAAAGAGTGACTTACAATATTCTGACTAATGTAAAGTCATTTCCCAATCATCTTTGTGACTATACAGATATATCATCATCATTCTAGAGCATGTGACAAATGAAAATAATAAATTCTACATTACAGACAGTACATTCCGACAGTCAAATATTATTCGCTCTGCTCTGTGTGGGTTAAAAGTGTTTCACTCAGAAGGAAGCCAGGTCAACATTTCCTTTTAACCTGCATCAAAAGATGTCTTTTTGACCAAATGCACACTTAAAACTACTAGTGATAAAATCTTTTCCTCACATTCATCTCTGTAAGGTTTCAAAGTGCCCAGTTATCTGCGATTTTACTTTATCTGCTTGTCATTTTCTGCACAGAAAACTCTTTTGTGACCAGCAGATACAACCAGTTAGAACCAAGCATATGGGAATAGGATAATATTTATGTTCAAAGTATGAAATTATTTCAGCACCATCTGAAAAATTCATTTATTCCATTCATTTATTATGACTCATTCCGCTGAATGATTGTATTAATCATCTGGCTAATTGGCTTGGCTGATATGCATCAGTGGGACACTAATGATTCTTATGAGAGTGCTACATATTTCAATACGGGATGACATACTTGCTCCATAATCACTGCTGGAAGGATTGCGTGTAATGTTAATTAAGCCCTCTAAAGTCGCTTTATTTGACCACAGAGCTGAACCAGGCTGAAACAAATCTTTCTATCTCGATTTTGGTTTCTTTAAAACAATCAAAGCGGCACCAAGGGCTTCTGTTTTTTAACAGCTTGTAGATTTGATTTGACAGCTCTTATCGAATCTTTCTTACCTTCTTATTTACCTGAGTTTATATCCACCAGCACATTATGCAATAACCTACACAGAGGCAGCATTGCTTTGAATGCATCAGTGATGTATGTGTATGTCATTTCAGTTACGTAACTGTCTCATTACAGTGACAGGAACTCGGCTTTGATACGGATGACTTGGAATGCAAGAGAAACCCAGGATAAACAAGTCTTTGCTAAGTCACTGTGGTGGGAGAGTGGCTGTACTTTTTTCTGCTTCATCTCTCGATTCTTTACATACGTAAATCCCTACTCTGGTATTCTTCCACACACAGTCCATTTTCTATGACTTTTCCTAAAAACAGCTGCAGGCCTGTTGTTTCCTTCCCCTGCTTAAGAAACTTTCCTTGCCACACAAGTAATTTATTAACATCTTGATATTGTTAGGAAAACATTTGTGAGTGACAATATAACACTAATTAAGAAAAATCCCCACCAGGGAGGCTATAAATGCAACCAAATTACTCAACTAGCGTGCTGTAATTTGTCTGTCTGGCATAACCTGTTTGTTTACAAATCTCTATGAAATTAGTCCTCTAAATGTGAATTAGCCAACAGGTTCGTGTGAATGTTTTGGGAGTCGTAAAAAAGTGCATTTCTATAGACATTCACTTGAATGTGTAATATAGGCCCACCCACATGTAATCAAACGCTGTCATCATCATCTGCGCTTGCTTATGATAATGGGAGCTTATTGGGTGAGATGTTATCCTAATGGGGCATAATTGCTCTATTAAGTGCCATCATTACAATTTCTCCCTGCATCTCATAGTCAATTATGACTGTTCCGTTAACGCCTTTATCTTTGGTATCACTGGTGCCGTATGACCAATCAGACACTTTTGACTGCCTAGAAAAGAAGTCATTTTTTAATATAAATACTTTTACTGTCAAAAACGTGAATTGTACTCTGATGACGTGAGGAAAGGACCCTTGATGAGAATCTGTATTAGAAAGACCCCTGAAATTTATATAAGTTACTGCACGGCAGTTGCAGAATTTGAGAAAAGAAAATCAGTTGTTTTAACACTAAGCTGTTTCTTGATATGCGCTTTTGTCTGTACTTATGTTCTTGTGAAATGTCATCAGTCATTGCCCAAGTACTGTTCCAAATCAAAGTTAATGTCTAGCCAAGTACAGTTCAAATCCCTGGATGTGTTCCTGCTCCACCGCTTTTATCGAGGATTCACCAGTAGGTGACTTGTGCGAACTTTGTGGGTGTTTTTAAACTGGTGGGTGTTTGGTTCGATTAAAACAAACTCTGGTGGGATTTCTCTGTTAGTGCGGACACGACATACTGTGAGTCTCAAACACCATCGTTTCCTCCTTCTTATATAAATCCGGTGTTTGCAAAAGACCACTGAAAAATAGGTCAATCTAGGGCTGTGCAATTAATCGAAATTCAGTTTCAATTTCGATTTCTGCTTTAAACGATCATGAAAATGCAGTAGATGAGCGATTATTGCGCCCCATTCCGCCCCCTAACCAGTGGTGCGATTTCGCTCCTCCATAAAAGCCTAATTTCACATGCAAATCAGCAAAATTATGTAACGTGACTTACATAAAACGGGGTGTGATTGATTTATTAATGTTTCTTTGATGTGTTTTAATAGCGCGTATGAAAACTTAGGCAAGGCAAGTTTATTTATATAGCACATTTCATACACAATGGTAATTCAAAGTGCTGTACATAAGAGGAATTAAAATCATAATATCATAAAAATCATAAAAATTAATAATAATAATCACAACAATAAAAACAGAGAATTTAAGGAACATTTAAAAATTGATTTAAAATTAATTAACACAGTAAAAATGATTATACATAAAATAATGCAATCTGTTCAGACGTAGCACAGTGCTCATTCAATAAATGCACAACTAAACAGATGAGTTTTGAGTCTGCATTTAAATGTGGCTAATGTATTAGCACATCTGATCTCTTCTGGAAGCTGATTACAACTGCGGGCGGCATAATAGCTAAAAGCGAATTCCCCTTGTTTTGTGTGAACCCTTGATATTAGTAACTGACTCGATCCTAGTGATCTGAGTTGTCTGTTAGGTTTATATTCAGTGAGCATATCTGCAATGTATGTAGGTCCTGCAATGTTGAGTGCTTTATAAACGAGTAAAAGTACTTTAAAATCCATCCTAAGCATAACTGGAAGCCAGTATAAGGACCTAAGGACTGGTGTGATATGCTCTGATTTTCTGGTTCTAGTCAGAATCCAGGCAGCAGCGTTCTGTATGAGCTGCAGCTGTCTAATGGTCTTCTTGGGAAGGCCAGTGAGGAGACCATTGCAATAGTCCTGTCATGTGAGAATAAAGGGCGAGGTCTGGGTCCAAATGCAGGTAAGTATTTTAATGAAATAATAACAAAATAAACAAACAAAAGGCCAACACGGCACAAACGTGATAAACAAGAACACAAAATAAACAGAACAGGGAACACGGTCTAAGGTCAGGATCTCAGGAACACAGAGCAGACAGACAGAACAAAAGACAATGCAGCCATGAAACCGGAGTGAAAAGTGAGAGTTCTTATAGTCCAGATAATCGTGAACAGATGTGAGTGTAATCAGTGCTAATGACAAGACAGATGTGAACAATCAGGGGAGTGCAGTGCAAGGGGTACAGCGACCTCAGGTGGCTGAGGGAACCCACAGCCCAGAGTCATGACAGTACCTCCCCTCAAGGGAACGGCTTCCAGACGTTCCCTAACAAAAATCTGGAGGGAGGAGGAACGGGGGAAGGTGAATCAGGGGGAGGGATGGCGGGCCAGGCCCGTGCAGCGGAGTCACGTGAGCGGAAATCGCTGCCAGAGGAACGTGAGCTGGCCTTGCCGTCAGAGGGACGTCAGCGGACGCCGCCGCATCAGGAACAGAGATAGCGGTCTCCGGCGCGTCAGGCACAAAGATAGTGGTCACGGCCGCATCAGGAACCGAGACAGCGGTCGCCTCCGCGTCAGGAACAAAGACAGCGGACACCGCCGCGTCAGGCACAGAGAGCGCAGTCACCGCCGCGTCAGGAACAGAGAGCGCGGTCGCCTCCGCGTCCGGAACAGAAAGCGCGGTCAGGGCCGCGTCAGGAACAGAAACAGCGGTCACCTCCGCATCATGGAACAGAGACAGCGGTCGCCACCGCGTCAGGAACAGAGATCGTGGTCTCCGGCGCGTCAGGCACAGAGAGGGCAGTCACCGCCGCGTCAGGAACAGAGACAGCGGTCGCCGCCGCGTCAGGAACAGAGATCGTGGTCTCCGGCGTGTCAGGCGCAGAGAGCGCAGTCACCGCCGCGTCAGGAACAGAGAGCGCAGTCACCACTGCGTCAGGAACAGAGAGCGCAGTCACCGCCGCGTCAGGAACAGAGGGCGTGGTCACCTGCGCGTCAGGAACGGAGATAGCGGACAACACTGCCGCGTCCGGAACAGAGAGCACGGTCATGGCCACCTCAGGCACGGAGATAGCGGACACCGCCGCGTCAGGCACGGAGATAGCGGACACCGCCGCGTCAGGCACGGAGATAGCGGACACCGCCACGTCAGGCACGGAGATAGCGGACACCGCCTCGTCAGGCACGGAGATAGCGGACACCGCCGCGTCAGGCACGGAGATAGCGGACACCGCCACGTCAGGCACGGAGATAGCGGACACCGCCGCGTCAGGAACAGAGGGCGTGGTCACCTGCGCGTCAGGAACGGAGACAACGGACACCGCCGTCTCTCCGCAGAAGAGCCTCTCCGCCCCCACCGCAAAGCAGGGACGCATCCGTGCAGTCTCGGCCCTACGAGCGTCCATCTCAGCCAGGCAGGCGTAGATGAACTCAAATCGAGCGGCCGACGCCGCCTCAAAAGACATCCCCCCTGTCTCGGGAACAGAACGGGGGGTAGCCGCCTCCTCGAAAAAAAAAATACTCCCCGCTGGACCCATCTGTGATGGCTGCATTCTGTCACGTGAGAATAAAGGGCCAGGTCTGGGTCCAAATGCAGGTAAGTATTTTAATGAAATAATAACAAAATAAACAAAAGGCCAACACGGCACAAACGTGATAAACAAGAACACAAAATGAACAGAACAGGGAACACGGTCTAAGGTCAGGATCTCAGGAACACAGACAGAACAAAAGACAATGCAGCCATGAAACCGGAGTGAAAAGTGAGAGTTCTTATAGTCCAGATAATCGTGAACAGATGTGAGTGTAATCAGTGCTAATGACAAGACAGATGTGAACAATCAGGGGAGTGCAGTGCAAGGGGAACAGCGACCTCAGGTGGCTGAGGGAACCCACAGCCCAGAGTCATGACAAGTCCACCCTGCTTGTGATAAAGGCAAGTTTCTCCAAGTCTTGACGGGAAACAAAACATCTAATTCTTGCAATGTTTTTGAGATGATAGTATGCTGATTTAGTTACTGCTTTGACATGGCTACTGAAACTGAGGTCTGACTCCAGAATCACACCAAGATTCTTAACTTGATTTTTTGTTTTTTGACCCCTCGCGTCAAGGTACGCATTTACCTTATGAACTTCATCTTTGTTTCCAAATGCAATGACTTCCGTTTTCTCCTTGTTTAACTGAAATGAAGACAACTTGCGGCGTTCTGTGTATGCGCTCAGAGACGGAGCAGAACACGGACATGTAAAGTTATCTTTTACCTCAAGGAGTGCGCCTAAACAGTCATAAAATGAGGCGCTTGGTGATTATTCATGTAAACCCTGTCAGTTATGTCTTAAATGAACAAACTGTTGAAAATGAAAACACGTGTGTAACAGTATATTGTATCCATGTGGCGCTTAAAGCAGCAACAAATATTCCTTCTGTTGTCTTTGTGCTTAATATTAATAAAATGTAAAAATACAAAGGGAAGAATCACTCGCTGCTCTTGAATCAAGGACTTTTATAGTTTTAATAAGAAACAAAGCATGTTTAAATATTACAGTCAAGATGCTGTTTTCGTTTACATTCAAATAATTACATTTAAAGGTGAAGTCCGGTGTGATATTGACCTAAAGTGTGTTGAATCATTATACCGTGTGTGAACGTACCTTGCATATCTCATCTCGGCTTGTGCCCTGCAGTCCGAAATCTGGGGTTAGTTAGCCGATGCTAACAACAGGTTGTCAATGAGGGTGAATAGGGCATCGGACTAGCCATGTAAATAAATTACTGTTTTATGCCATTTACGTGGCACAAAGTAGCTCCACACTTCATTGGTAGACTTCCAAGGGCCCTGACATTTAAAACGAGACATTGAGAACTCAGAAAAAGCACCGGTAGTTTATTTACAAGAAGATTTATACAGTAAACAAGTGGGCCGAGTCTGCTAAAAAGATGGGTCTCGGTCTACTTCCAAAGAAGCTCTGGTGCGATTCGAATGAAATATGAATGCAACAAGGAGCAAATACTTCTAAACGAACCAAAGACAAGATACAACGCTACGTGACATGATTTTACGAGGGGAACAGCAGTGTGTCCAAAACAAAATGAGTAGAAGGCAAACGTGGAGCAACTAGGAGGTAAAGTGCCTTTATGAGCTCTTTGTGAATTTGCAGGTGGTGAAAATGAAATCATATACACACAACAATGAGTGCACTTAGTCAGCAGATGGCATTAGGTGTATTCGACTTAAAGTGGCGCTGCGCAGACCGTTCAGTGAATGGGTACTTTGAGGTCATAAACCCACAACACCACTTTATACATCATTCAACCTGACTAATCGGGTTGTAAATGTATCACTATGCCTTTAGGTTTGGTATCTATAGGTTCGCTGTCAAAAATGCCAGTGTGAATGCTAAGCGGACCAGGACTATAATTTTCCTTTTTGGTCCAGACCAAATGAACCAAACAAATTAAACTACAAGTGAGAACACACCCTAAGTGCTAATGCTGCCATCTGAACTGGAGTAAACATATAATATACATATGTAATTTCAATGCTATGGACTTTATGTCGATATTTAAAGATGGCCAGGGTGTCAGCGCCGTATCCATATCAGTTTTTGTCATTGCAGGGAATTAAACAATATATTATGCAGGATAACTAGGCCTATATCATGCATCCAGGTGATCAAAAGTGGTTTATTCTGGGAGAGATTCTTTGAAGACTGACATACATGAGACTAAATAAGTTATTACATCTCTGAGACACTTTCATGTGTCATAGAATGTTAAAGGCAGATTTTGTAGGAAAGAAAAATAATCTCACAAGGCTTATGTTTTTTAGATTTAGACCTGTTGAGAAATTCTTCTCCCAAACTTTTGCATTTATGATCTTCTGTCTCTGAATGTCATTTTTAGTGAACATGGTTGTTTGTTTCTTCTTTTTACTCATGACACACATTTTTACATTGAGTACACCAGTTCAGACACCTGACGTGAATGTAGCTTGTGTTGAGCCAGTTCATCGTTTTATGTGAAGAGGATTAATTTGCATTACTAATTAGAGTCTCTTACTTGAAAGTATTTTGTGGCACATGAATAATTTGTTTTTAATGAGTTTTTTTAAATGAAGTACACTTTCATTGAGGGATGGAACAGGTTTCAGAGGGATGGGATGTACACAGGTGTTTTGATTAGAAGACTGCTGGTAGCATGAATATGCAAAGAGGTGAATAAATGAGGGTTTATTTGAAGGCAGCATTGGGGACAGTCCTTGCAATGGATGAGACATTGACTTGCAGATGGTAAATTAGAGACCAAGGAGAGGGGATACACTTTTTAAACTCTGTTTGGTATTATGCTTTATTTTCTATAGCTTTATTTCCTCTACCAATTGATATTGCCTCATCAGGTTTTATTATCACTTGAATAATAAAAGTACAATAATGCGCTGACAATATGACACTAAAGACCTAAAGTAATGGCTGAAAATTCAGTTGTGCCATCACAGGAATAAATGTGACCCTGGACCACAAAACCATAAGTAGCATGGGTGTATTTGTAGCAATAGCCAACAAATCATTGTATGGGTCAAAATTATTGTGAAGATCATGTTCCATTAAGATATTTTGTACATGTCCTACCATGAATGTATCAAAACTTAATTTTTGAACTTTTAATATGCATTGCTAAGTACTTCATTTGGACAACTTTGAAGGCTGTTTTCTCAATATTTTGATTTTTTGCACACTCAGATTCCAGATTTTCAAATAGTTGTATCTCAGCCAAATATTCACCTATCTACTTTTAAAAAATTGACCCTTATGACTATGGAATTGGTGACTTATGTGGTTCAGGGTCACAAATTCAGTTCCAAATGCAGCCTTTGTGAGCACAAGATACTTATTTCAAAAACATTAAAGGAATATTCACCCCAAAACAAATATTTGCTGAAAATTTACCCCTTTGGAGAAATTTAACATCACTTGCTCACCATTGGATCCTCTGCTGTGAATGGGTGCCGTCGGAATAAGAGTAGAGTCTCCTGCCAAACAATTAACGTCTTGTGAAGTGAAAAGCTGTGTGTTTGTAAGAAACAAATCAATCAATAAGGCATTTTAACTTTGAACCATTACCAAAATACAGGTATATAATCCATAATAAAACTTTCTCCAGTGAAAACATATTTGTTTAAAATGGTTTTGGACCATTTTTAGCTCTATAAAAGTAGTTGGTCAGTTCATATATTAAATCTCCTGACAAGATGCCTTTTTCACTGGAGAAAGCAATATTATGGATTGAATACTTGTATTTTAGCTGGAAGCAAGAGTTTAAAATTTAAAAACGTCTGAATGATAAATTTATTTCTTATAAGTGCACTGCTTTCCACTTTACAAGATGTTGACTGATAGGCTGGAGTTGTGTGGATTACTTGTGCACTAGTGTGATGTTTTTATCAGCTGTTCCAATAGAGAAACAAACTCATCCAAATCTCGGATGGCCTGAGGGTGAGTGAAATTATGCATTTGATTTAACAAAAAGACATTTTGCATGGCATTTTAAATATTTTTTCTTTATTCTTGTCTTTAATGCCTGAAGTACCTTATCATTTTGAAGTTTCCATCATAAGGACCTGTTGGCATTTCTGAAATAAGCTGCCCATTCCTAGACTTCTGATAGGAGCATCCAGTCTCCCCCCCTGACCTGCAGCATACAAAGCACTCCGTCTGTTGCTATGCTTATGAGGATGAATCTCAATTGTTTGTGTGAAGTGATTTACAACACTGCTCTGTGAGTAAGTAGAATTGTCTCCGAGTTGAGTCAGTTGTGGTCTGACCGCATACCAGAAGCCGCGGCTAGAGAGATTACGAGAACGTAAAGCAATAAAGTGACAGGACCAGTCGAGTTTTATCAGCCAGTATTATCGGATTGCTGAGAAAAGCAGGTAATTCATTTTTTTTGATGTACGAAAAACTTACATTAGGAAGTGTAATCTTGTGCTCTTGAGATCATTCAGGTGAACACTTTACATTTTACCAATGTCTGTTTTGCAGAAAATGTTGAATTTCCAAGAGTTCTGTTTTGTACCATAATATAATATAAATCTAATTTATATTTTTAGCTGTTTGAAGTGTGCAGGTGCTTTTAATGTCACAATATTTTGGCAAACACGTTTCAGCATGTTTAGTATATATAGCACATTAAAATGAAAGGCTGATGTGTTGCACCACAGGTTGTTTTTATATAAATGTGCATGTTGTAGAGTAGATAAGTAAGAAAATGTGTCGTTCTTGTTGAGAATGTGACAATGTCTGAAAGCCTAGGATACTGGAAGGTCCTCCTGTCTGCTAAGATGCCTTTGGTTGGTTTTTGAAGGGAGCATGTATCATTCACTGCTTACTGTATGATATCCCACAATTCTGTGTTGGCGGTTGGCGGTTGGTCAAAAAAGAGGTCTGGTGGAGCTGCTGAATGGATTTCATGTCCATTTCTTTTTTCAGATATAATTTAAACATGCTTTAGATAGAACTCTATAAGTGGTATATGGGACCCTGAGTTCTAATGGGTTGAGACCACTGATCTATATAATGACTGGATTGCTCATTGTGTTCTAAACTGCCGTTAGGCAGTGAAGCCACCGGAAGTGTTCGATCCGCCATCTTACTATTCCCTACCGGCAGAGTGCGCCATTGATTTGCATGTAAACCACTGACCTAAAATCACCCGATTTGAAGCATTTCATTCACACAGGATTAGTTTTTAGGATATGTGTATGTAAATAAATTATACCTAAGATGTTATCTGGAATGTTAATGGTGCTTTCTTTTCGGGCTGGATAAGCGATATATTGAAATCGTTTAGGTGGGTGTGTCAGCAGCGCACTTGCAGACACAGGTGAGTTAACTGATCCAATATGAAAATATATTTCTTTATGTACCAAATTATGCAAGAAATAATAAACAAAACCATATATGGTATTAGTATCTGAAATTGTTTCGATTATACAATAAGTAATACAAAACAAGCCTCTGTTACTTGCTCGTTGTACTGAAATTCAAATCTTTGAAATAAAGCTTCATGTCTTTAAGTCCGTACCATATGTAGTCAGCGGTATATTTATGGTGTGTATATTTTTAATGAGCAACATCTATTTCAGGCTCTTCAAATCAGCAAATTCTGTAATGATTTACTATTTCCATGTGCGTAAAATGCTGTGTATATATGTTTAATTAATTATTAATTTAATGAACAAATCATTACCTGCTTCAAAATTAATACTGTTAATAACGAATAAAATAATAAACGAATTAATAACTAAAGTATTGTTTAAACATGCAGTTAGCCTACGTTACCTATAAAAACAACAAAATGACATAAACAGTGAATGAATGTACTAAGATGAATTAAGGTGTATGTATACAAATCACAAATCTTCATTCAGATTTATGAGCACTTTGTCTTTTGTAAACATATGTTAAACGCCCGATGTTTATGTTTATCTGATGTGCGTGACTGTAAAGTTAGGCTAAACCTACATTTTTAATAAGCAGAGGGAATTCCCGACATTAAACAAATTTGCATTGTGAAAATGTACAGTGAGACTTCAGATATATAAACGCTGACTTGTTATGTGGTGTTTTCTCAGTAAAATGAATGTTTTTATTTAGTTGTTGTATTTTCGCACAGATACACATTTTAAAACAAGTTTTAAGTAGAGCTGACAATTCCTCAATTCAATTCGAGTACTCGATTTTAAAAAAGTAAATTTTGCCCATGTCGAGTAACCGGCAAAATACCATAAATAGTGTGCATTCCACGGACGAGATTCAATGAAATGCATTATTAGAACGTTTTTCAAGTCTACATGACATTAAACTCATTAAACATATTAAAATTCATAATAAAGCTATTGTGAATTCACAAACGCTATGATTAAGTGTGTGTCAGAGCGGCTTTCTTCACATTAAATGCTTCACACAAACAGATATCATTTCTTTGAATACTGTTGTAAGTTTGGGTTTATTATAACGTGAGAATGCAACGTGCGCCATTTCATCGATTTGTAAGGTAAATCATTTAGAAACCTAGGCAAACACTGGAAAATACATAATTATCGTTCTAAACATGCTAACTGTTTGTCACAATTTCAAAATAAAAGCTCAAACCCTTACTCTGAGTTTACATGTTTTGATGTCTATATATTCACAAAATTACAGTGGCTGTAGAATTTCTGTCATAAAGAAATGGCCAAATATTAAAGATTAAGTTTATACTTGAATTGATGTTAATCAGCATTAAACAAGGATTAGATTGCACAGTAAAATGTAAAAACGATCGTCAGGCCTTTGGTGCCCTCTGCAGGCATTTGTTATAATGCATAAAGTACATTAGTTCTATTGTTTATAAAACATTATGTATTTTAACAGTTTTGTTTACTAGAACCACATGATTACTTGCGTTTGATACTTTATTTGAACTAATTATTATTGCCTTATTGCTATTATATACAGTCAAGCCCGAAATTATTCATACCCCTGGCAAATTCTGACTTAAAGTTACTTTTATTGAAGCAGCAAGTTTTTTTTTTTGACCGGAAATTACACAGGCTTCTCCCAAAAGACAATAAGATGATGTACAAGAGGCATCATTGTGGAAAAAAATATTTCTCAGCTTTTATTTACATTTGAACAAAAAGTGGCATGTCCAAAATTATTCATACCCTTCTCAATAATCAATATAAAAGCCTTTATTGGCTATTACAGCAATCAAACGCTTCCTATAATTGCTGACCAGCTTTTTGCATGTCTCCACTGGTATTTTTGCCCATTCATCTTTAGCCATGAGCTCCAACTCTTTCAGGTTGAAGGGTCTCCTTACCATCACCCTGATCTTTAGCTCCCTCCACAGATTCTCAATTGGATTTAAGTCAGGACTCTGGCTGGGCCCCTGCAAAACGTTAATGTTTTTGTCTGCTAACCATTTCTTCACCACTTTTGCTGTGTGTTTTGGGTCGTTGTCGTGCTGAAAAATCCACTGGTGCCCAAGGCGAAGTTTCTCTGCAGACTGCCTGATGTTGTTGAGAATTTTGATGTATTGCTTCTTTTTCATGGTGCCGTTTACTGTGATTAGGTTCCCTGGTCCACCGGCTAACCCCCCCCCACCAAGGTTCCCACCACCATGTTTGACAGTGGGGATGGTGTTCTTAGGGTTAAAGGCTTCTCCTTTTTTACGCCAAATGAAGGCTACATCACATACACCTTTCCTGACTTATGAGCAGCCACAAAATATCTCTGATAACCCCAAAAGGAACTTCAATTACTCTGTCATTTTTCACTCATTTTTTCATGTCATTTTTTTTTGATTACTCAGTTACCAAAATAATCATTAGTGACAGCCCTAGTCTCAAGTCCAGGTGCTCTTTTCCATTCTACTGCGCCTCACTTTTTTAATCGCAAGAGTGTTCTGTGTTTGAATGGCCAAAAATACTGCATTCAGAATTTTTGTAATATCAGTCTTCTCAAACTTCCTGTGTTCTGTCATTGTGGTCACTCGTATGTGCCCTCTTACTGTGTCCAGTCATGCACACTGGATTTCATTCAGCCTTTGTGACAGTCCTTACTTATTCCTTGCCTGTCTTCCTTCCATTTCCTGTTCCCCTTCCTCTTTTTTCTTCAGTACCTCCATCATCTGTCTGTTACCTAACAGAACAGAAAATTGCAATTCGCCAGCAATTTTCCCCTCTGTGGAGCATGGATGAAGCCTTCGAAGGAAGGCCTCAATTCTCTCTTAGCCTTATATCTAGCACTGCATCATAGTCGACAACCTCCTTGATCCTATTTTTTATTTAAGTGTATGTCAGTATGTCACACTCCGCTTTGTTTAAGCTACTCCTATATTTATTCAATTTCGTGAACAGAGATAGGTAGTCCATCACCGCTAATACCTACCGGCTAGTGTTTCGGATTTATCGTAGGTGTATAGATCCTACATTTTTTACTTATAGGGTCACTGTTGGTGGAGGGGTACAAATCTGTAACATTGTTGTCTTCCAAAAGTGTGCCTGCTCATCTTCAACCCTTTGTCCTGTCTATCAGAATGCAGTGGCTACTGCAAGCACATGTGGGGTGGGACTCGGGCACGGGCTCATAGGAAGGCATTGACTCATGAATAACCACTATGTGTTTGTCTAGGAAGACACCAGAAGCCACTGACACAATAAAGGATGCAGACGGCAGCCTGGCTTTAAATCTCTATACAAAGGAAGGCGCCGTGGTGTGACTAGCACTTAACAAGTGCAGCTTGTGTCTGTTGAGTGGGTGGATGGACTAACACACGCCACGTTTGTGCTTGCGTCGTGTCATCTGGTTATTTTGCATTCTGCAGCTGTCATTTTGCATTTTTACGATTCACAGTGTTTAAATGTACATGTGTAAAGGCTGCGGAGGACACATGTTGACTGAACTGCTCCAGAAGCCTTTAATGACTAATTTCTATTTTATTTTTTTAAGGATGTGTGTTGCTGATTTTGTGTGTGAATACAAGACTGCTGTATATTGTTTGGTGAAAGATTATTATTTTTTTCTTACTGCAATTTTTTTCCCCCATTTTTTTCCATTCCATGTAACATCTATGAGTCAAGATACTCATATTCATTGTCAATAGCAATAGCAGTGTTATTTTCTGCGTTCTTAATCGTAATATGATCGGTTTTGGGACTATATCCCCGATAGCACTTCCTTGTAAATATGTTAGCCAAGTCTGCTAAAATGTATAAATGTAAAATCTTATGCCCATAGGCAGCTCTAACAGGTTGGAAGGGCTGCCTGCCTGCAGACTGAAACTGAAGCAGATTGCAGGCATCTGGCATGCCAATGTTGTACGGTTTCCCCCCTTTAGTGAGTGAACCTGCTGTAGAAGTCCTCCAGTCCCAGACAAAAGCACTCAATCATGGTATAGTGTTGTGCTGAGGTCGGGGCTTTGACTCCTGACCTCCATTTCACTCCCGCAAAATATACACTTGGGGTGCTGGCAGCATAAGTTTATTACAATCCTTAAATCAAGCTACACACAATGTTGCAGTGCTTAGAGACCTTTGATTTTGTGGTTTTTAAAAGCAGCAGCTGTTAGGAGTGACATTTATATGTAAGTTCACCAAAAGTTTACTATAATTTATACATCTTCATCAAAAAATTTTTTTATGGTGGCCCCAAAAAGTATTTGGACAACCAACTGGTTTTAAAGTGGATATTTTTTAGGGGATATTCAGTTTCTCCTAAGAGTAACCACAAGTGAATTTCATCACATTAACTATGAACACATAAAACACTGCATATTCGTCACTGTGTGAATTAATTTTTCAGTTAAAGTCAAAAGTTTACATATAGTACACCTTGCAGATTCTGCAAAATGTTAATTATTTTACTTAAATAAGAATGATCAGTATTTAATACTGAGCTTAATAAGATATTTCACACAAAAGAAATTTACATGTAGTCCACAAGTGAAAATAATAGTTGAATTTTTAAAAAATGACTCCGTTCAAAAGTTTACATACACTTGATTCTTAATACTGTGTAGTTACCTGAATGATCCACAGCGTTTATTGTTTAGTGATAGTTGTTCATGAGTCCCTTGTTTGTCCTGAACAGTTAAACTGCCCACTGTTCTTCAGAAAAGTCCTTCAGGTCCCACAAATTCTTTGGTTTTTCAGCATTGTTGTGTGTTTGAACCCTTTCCGACAATGACTATATGATTTTGAGATTCATATCCTCTGTAGCGTCTAAAGGGCAGTAATAAATTAAAATATTATGATATTTAGGTCAAATAAGAAAAATATACACATCTTCATACAGTTCAAAATTTTTTTACCCCCTGGCTCTTAACGCATCGTTTTTCCTTCTGGAGCATCAGTGAGCATTTGAACCTTCTATAATAGTTAAGACATCTGTTTGCTTTGACTTAAGACCTAAAATACCATGTTTACGAGGATACTTGCAAAGGTGGGCATTTTGACACATACATGTGTGTGTATTTAATCGTTTAAGGCCAATAATGCAGCAAAAATAACTCGATTCAATACTCCTGCACTTTATGAGCACTGCCCTTACGTGCTTATATAGCAAAATCAGTTCTCTTTCGCTGTTGATTGCAATGGCCTAAAATTACTTGTTTTTAAACCGCAATGCTTAGAAACATGCACAAATGATAAGTTTTTGTGACCACGTAGCACAACAATGTCAGTTGAGCATGTGACCGCAATAGAGATGATAGTCCAAAATCTCTAACAATTGACAAATTTATACCAGTTAATCCTGTCTACTGTATATCATCCACCCATAGTTCATAGTTAGTTAAACTGATATGTAATTAGTAGTTAGAAATTTGTTTTTCCCATGAAACATCTCATTTACATAGTTCAGAGAATGTTACAGGCTTGTAATTACAATATATGCCAACATGTGGGCTGTGTTGCCGCTTCTGGTTATTACTCGCATCATACTGTGTTGCATCTGATTGACAAGCTAATCAACTATAAATTAAGCCCAGCTTTTGCTTTGTGAATGGAGAATATCTATGCACAAGCTCTGCAAAATATAATCAGCCTGTTAATTTAACCAGAATGTGGCATGAACAAAACCAAGATGTTTTCAGCAGCTGTGCTGTAATAACTTGTCATCTTGCTGACTTTCTTTGCAGGACCCCAGCTTTGCAGCCTTCCTCCTTGACAAGCTCCAGACTCTGGAATGGCCTCCGAGGGGCAGTGGTGCCCAGAGCAGCTGTGAAGTGTGTGGAACCCCCCTTCACCACCTGAGACGCCTGGCACTCCACTCTGCCCTGGGGCTGGCGTTCAACGACATGCCTGACCTGCAGCCCGGACCCCTTTCTGGCCTCCTGCCTCCACGTGTGGCATCTCACAGTTCAATCTCACCCTCTGCTTCCTGGGAATGGCCCACACAGTGTTCTCCAATTTCTAGCAGTCAAAAACTCACCGGGCATCCATGTGGTCCGCAGTCCAGGGAGAAAATGCAGGAAATGGGTTGGAATCAAGATGGAGCAGCGAGAGTGGGTGGCAAACGAACCTGTTTGGCCACTGTCACTCCACTTCCTCTGCATGCACAACACTACCTGGAGGGAGTGTGGCGTGTGACAACTGTCTCAGATCATCTTCGCTCATTGGTAAGAGAAGCTATAGCTTCTAAAGCTGTATGTTAAATATAGAATCTGAATTGGATCTTTTAAAGAGAGTAGAATATGGTATGAGTTAAACCAGTTTTTACTTGATTGTGTGGTGTGTTTAAGGTGTATATACATACAGTGCCTTGCGAAACCCCTTTATTTATTTTTTTTACATTTTGTTGTTGCTGCCTTATGTTAAACTGTTTTAAATTACTTTTTTCCACATCAATCTACACTCCAGGCACCATAATGACAAAAACAGAATTGTCACAACTTCATAAATGTATTACAAATAAAAAACTGAAATAAGTACATTGCATAAGTATTCAATACTTAGCTGAAGCACCTTTACAGCCTCAAGTCTTTCTGGGTATAATGCAACAAGATTTGCACATCAACATTTGGCAATTATCAGCCCTGTCAGCTTGAATGGGGTCTGGCAGACATTTTCAGGTTTCTCCAGAAATGTTTGATTGGGTTCAAGCACAGGCTGTGGCTGGGCCACTCAAGGACATTCACAGAGTTGTCTATAAGCAGTATAAGCTGTGTGCTTAGTCTCATTTTCCTGTTGAAAGGCTATTCTTCTGGCCAGTCTGAGGTTTAAATGCTCTGGACTGGGTTTTCATTAAGGCTATCTCAATATTTTGGTGCATTGAGCTTTCTACCCTGATGAGTCCTCAGTCCGTGCCACTGAAAAACAGCCCCACAGCATGAGGCTGCTACCACCACACTTTGTTGAAATGGTACTCTACAGGTGATGTGTAGTGTCTGTGTTTTTCAAACAAGATGCTTGGAACTGAGGTTCATCAGACCAGAATATCGTGTTTCTCTCAGTCTGACTCAGTCTGAGAGTCCTTTAGGTGCTTTTTTTCATTTGTCTTTACTGAGGAGAGGATTGAGTTTTGCCAAACTGCCATTAAGGCTGGATTGGTGGAGTGTTGCAGTGATGTTTGTTCTTCTGTAGGTCTCTTCTATCTCCTATATAATCATGGAGCTCAACTAGAGTGACTATCAGGTTCTTAGTCACCACTCTAACCAAGGCCCGTCTCCATGAATTGCTCAGTTTGGCCAGGAGGCCAGCTCTAGGAAGAGTCCTGGTTGTTTCAAACCTCCTTCATTAAGGTTAACGGAGACTATGCTTTTGTGAACCTTCAATGCAGCAGAATTTTTTTCTGAACTCTGAAACCAGTTTTTTGCTTCGCCATTATGGTGTATGGAGTGTAGATTGATGTGGGAAAAAGTAATTAAATCAGTTTAACCTAAGGCAACAACGAAACTAAATGTGAAAAAATGAAGGGGTATGAATACTTTTGCAAGGCACTGTACTTTATATTCATAAGAAAGGGTAAATCACTGGCTCAACTTACCCCAAGACTTTTGGCTCAAACTACCCACTCCTACCATTTTAAGAAACTTGTATCATTCAGCAGGTAAGCGCTAACATCTTGTTAACAGTATAGCCTCATATTATAACTTCCTAAAGTACAAACGTGTGATATTTGCACACATATTTTCACACCTTTACAGACAGTTCCTGTTGATTGCATCTGGGGCACAGTCACAACGTAAATGAATCTGACTAAAATTACACATAATCTTTCAACTTAAAAAATATCACTTTGAACAGCAAATAATTTTTTTTTTAGAACTTAAGTGTAGTTACCAATTTTCCCATTAGCCTCTCTCCATCACAGGGGGAGTAAAATGGATAACTCTTCATATATTTGTGGTCACATCACCAATTTTGTTTAAGGTTGCCTAAAAACATAAGGTGGCTCAACTTACCCACAGGCTCAAATTTCTCTGTCAACCCCCCCCCCCCCCACCCCTACTGTGAAAGTGCTGGTTGGAAACCATCTTTCTAAGTAGTATTTCAACCTCCCTATGATCAGGACAGTATAAATGATCTGAAAAGTGGGAGGGACACAAATGAGCTCTGCTCATGAATATTAATTATGTTGCATCAATTAATATTTAATAGACTGTTTGATTTGCTGA